>NC_135389.1:21884668-22089668 GCF_051989625.1 Stigmatopora argus | reverse complement strand
TACGGTTAAAAATGAGTGAATTGACACATAAGCTCGGGTCCTGGAACGCATTAAGCTAGTATCTCAGGGTATTACTGTATATCAACATACATAACTGCTGAGCTTTGTAAGAGCCTAAGAAAAAAAAAAGGTATATCGCATGAGGCTGACTCGGTGAAAAGTTGATATTGCAGCAAAAAAGTGCCCAAGAAAATCAGCAAAATTCCTAAAAATGAAATGTATGAGGGTGATCCAAAATAATATATTTAAAAAAAAAAAATACCTGGAAGACCAGTCCCTTCCTTTCAGGGCTCTGCAGGGAAAATCGGCTGAGCCTCAGGTAGTGTGTGCCATACTGCGCCAGCTCTCCCAGGAGACGAGACACGCTTTCCGGCGAGACCCCCGACACGCACACGCCGGGGCGCACGTCGAACTGGATGCTCTTGGGGATAGAGAATTCATAAACAACGCTGGAGTTGTGCCTCATAACATTTAATAATGCGTCTGAATGAAAAGAAAAGAAAAGATCTGCCATTTCGCAGCCAGTCACGTCCGAGCGGTCTGGTGATTTATTAATATACGACAGCCACTGTTCGCCGTTTGTTGTCCTTATGGATTTTTTATGAGAAGTTGCCGGCCAGCACACTTCGGGGAGGCACGATATCGCGCCGTGCAATTTTGTACACAAGGCAACTTGTGTTTTATGTTGATTTGGGAGAAAATGTAGAGTATCAAGACAGGGAATCTCCAAAATAAATTTAAGACAAAGGATTTTTTATTTATTTTTTAAATCATGAAGACATTAAATTATTATCTATATCATGGAAACCCGTCAAGGACTGTTTTTGGTTATTTAAAATATCATAAATTCAATTTTGGGTCATTAATAACATTTAGATTACAAATGTGGCCTTCATGAGACATCATGTGATGTCCACATATGTGGACACCAGGTTTCCATTGTTTTATAGTATTAATCACAATTACCCTTTGGAAGGTATTTTTATGAAAAATTAAAAAAAAATGTAAATGAATACAATATTAATAAAAACCAGAAATATTGGTGATGGCCACCAAACAGTCTATAGCAAGGGTGTCAGACTCGGATTGGTTCGCGGGCCGCTTTAACGTCAACTTGATTTCACGTGGGGCGGACCATTTAAGAAATAATATTTAGATATTTTTTTAAATAAATGGATTGAAAGAACTGGATTAAAATCCCTGAATATTCAGTTTTTTATAGATCTAAAACAATGTTTATTTTAGCTTTTTTCATATATTTTTAGATTTTACAAAATGATTTTTGAACTAAAAACACAGAAAAAATGAATTAGAAAACTACAATTATTGATTTAAAAGGGGGAAAAAAATCAGGAAATTTAATATACATCTATACTCTTCATTTGAATTTGATACTAAAACAGAAAGTCGGCACTCATGAGTTACTTTCCCGGGCCACACAAAATGATGCGGCGGGCCAGATTTGGCCCCCAGGCCACCACTTTGACACATGTGGTCTAAAGTTAATGTTTTTTCATTTTGCAGTATTTAAACAAACTGACATTGATGGATGCTGCTATAAGATGATTGGCCAAGAGGTTTAGCGATGGGAGTTGACGTATGCTAATTGCTATTGAGTTCCAGGTATGAAGAGAGAAGGCTAATTTAGCACACTTTTTGAAGGGAACTACACAGTCACCTCTAGAGCCAGCCAGAATGAAAAACTTAGATTTTTTTTTTCAACACAGGTTTTGTAAAACTAGAATTTTGTGAGTTCTGTGATGCCATGCGCGCACATTTCTCAATTTTCGCCATCCAGTGACGTTTTTATGGTCCAAAATAAACTGGTCACATGACCTCTACTTAGTGTGGCATGCAAATCAAACTGAATGTTGACAACCCTGATCTAGAAACCAGCAGATGGAAGACGAGGAAATCCTACCTGGTTGAGTGGGAAGGTGGTGGACGCCACGCCAATCAGCACGTTCAGGAGGTCGCCCACCAGCTGCCCCTGAGAGTCGACGGGCAGCGGGAGGGGCGGGGACGGCACGCTTCCGCTGACCACCCTCATCTCGCCCTCCCAGAGGCGATAGAGCTGGTCGAAGGCCTCTCTGCCGCTCTCGCTCAGGTACAGAGATTCTTTCCTGCCCGGTGGCCTGTAAAAACAGTCATTTGGTCAATAAATGTGGCGTTCGTGTGTCATTTTCGACGCTAAAGTCATTGTATCTACGTCGGGGAAAACATAGACTCTCGGGGCTCGACATTAACGACTGAATCCCAAGTACTCTTTTCGGGCAGTTAATTATGTTTTGATTGTGATGTTAAAATAAATTAGGAAAATCATAATAGCTTCGTCTGTTTTGTTTCCTGCCATTTTGTGACACTTTTTTGTCTTCTGCGGAGTTAGCTGTGTATGTGAACTCTTAGCGCTGAAATATTTGTCTATGTTTTTTTAAAGGAGCCGCCATTGAGAAATGACTTAGTTTTTTTTTACGCAGGCCGATGCGCATCAATCATGTTGCGTTTGGGATTTTTGTAGCGGTACTCATAAAATATTTCAACATATCTGTGTTTGGTATTACGTTAGAAATAAGGGGAGGTGGATTGCCGCCTTGGGCAGGGAAGCTAGATGGCTGAAAAAGTTCATGTAGAACCCTGACTTTGCCAAAAAGGTTTTCAGGGTAAAATGGGAAGTGCTTTAGGCAAGATTATCTGCTGCGACTTAGCCAAATGCTACCAACTCTTTGGATGGCGTGTCAGAGGACAGATGGACGATAACCCTCAGCGAGTCAATTTCATTATTTTCCTCTGTGAATTTTAGGAAGCCGACCATTGTGTCTATGAGAGCCAAACATGCGACGGATCTGTCACAAATTGGTTCATATCGTGGCAAAGATGGCATGGCAGAGTACCAAGATGTTTGCCTTACCAGCCGACCGACTCCCAGCAGCAGCGCAATCCGGGTTCGAACGTCCGCAGGGCCTCCCACATGTCCACCTCTGGAACGGGGCTCGGCTCGGACTGAGAGTCCGGAGTCAGGTTGGAGCCGGATTGGAAGCCTTCATCGTCGGACTGATCCAAACAGGGTGGAACCTGCACCCAAACGTGACGATGCAATAAAAGTGAGATAAGTCAAAATATATATCATATTTTCTGACATATTAGCCGCATGCACGTATAAGGCGCACCCTTAAAATTGCCTTTGAATTGTTGGAATTTTACAATTTCTCGCATATAAGCCACCCCCTGATTCACAATTTTTACCTCCATGTTCATGGTTTTAATAGGGAGTACAAATGTGTTACTTTGAAGGGAAAATGTCATCGCACGTGATATTTCTGAGATACGGTATGAATCAAAAGCACATTAATATCATAAGGAATTAATTCATCTAGTAATGGTTGTTTTCTTACTGCAAAACAGAAAATAATCTATATGTTAAGTCTAAACATAGCATAACATAGACCACAGGTGTCAAAGTGGTGGCCCGGGGGCCAAATCTGACCCGGTCATTTTGTCCGGCCCGAGTAAGTAAATCATGAGTGCCAACTTTCTGTTTTAGGATCAAATTCAAATGAAGATTATAGATGTATATTAAATTTCCAGATTTTCCCCCTTTTAAATCAATAACTGTAATTTTTTAATCCATTTTTTCTGTGTTTTTAGTTCAAAAATCATTTTGTAAAATTTAAAAATATATAAAAAATATCAAATAAACATTGTTTTAGATCTATAAAAAACTAAATTTTCAGGGCTTTTAATCCAGTTCTTTTAATCCATTTATTAAAAAAAATCTAAATATTATATCTAAAATGGTCCGGCCAACATGAAATCAAGTTGACGTTAAAGCGGCCCACGAACCAACCCGAGTCTGACACCCTTGCCTTAAACCCTTGTGATTTTCACATAATAGTTCTACAAAGTTCATTTTGTCTTCTTGTTGTCTATGTTTATCTATATGTTAAGTCTAAACATAGATAGCATAACATAGACTAAACCTAACGGCACAAGACGGATCGCAAAGAAACGATCCTCTTACCCTAATGGCGAGCCCAGTTGCGTCTACGTTGCCGGGCACCGGAGGAAGTCCCAATTTGACGTCCAGGTCCGAAGTCCGAGTGTGCTGCAAGGCTCCGAACAAGGTCATCCTGGTGTCCTTTTCAAATTTTTCCTCCGCATTCATTCTAGTCTTGAGCGCTAGCAATCCGGCGCCCGGCTGAGCTTCCACCAAGTCCTGGGTCTTGCACGATCGTTCTACGGACGCCCATTCCTCCCCGCAAACCAGCCCCCAGGCGCAGGCCTCCAGCCTCTGAAGGTCCTGGCACTGGTAGGGCCAGGGCGTGGGTCTACGTAGCACCGGTCTCTCCCTCCTCATGTAGTCTCGACTGAAGGAGGGAGGCGGCGGAGGCGAGGAGCCGGCCAGCAGTACCAGGAGCTCCAGGATGGAATCCAGCTCGGTCAGGCCCGAGGTGGTCCCGTTCGGGAGTTTCTCCAGGAGGTCCTCCAGCCTCTCGGCTTCCTCCCGGCAGCCCGACACTCTCAGGTCGAAGCATATCATCAAGACTCGGTTCCTCGGAGGTGAGCTGGCAGCCGTGCCCGATTCGGAGGGTGTTTTGGCGCCATTTTGGAAAAGCTTGGAAAGCAGGGCGCCGTAGGCTCGCTCCTTCAGAGATTTCCGGAAGCCTTCTTTGGAGACGCCGCCGAGGGCACGACGTTTCCACGACACGCCGGCCAAGCTGCTGTCGCATAAGGCCGACAGCAGGTCGGGTACGCTGGAGCTCGTGTCCAAGGCGGACTTGACGGGAGGTTGACAGTTTGGGTACATCTGGGAGAAAGGAAAATGATCATGTTGGTGAACTATTGCGTCAAGAGCATTCCCGTTTTTTGGTGAATTTGCTTTGTATGAAGTCACAAATGTATCATATCAGATTGCTTTTCATTGTTAGTTCAGTATACACTTTTAATTCATTGCATTAGGGCACATGTGTTAAAGTGGCGGCCCGGGGGGCCAAATCTGGCCCGCCACATCATTTTGTGTGGCCCGGGAAAGTAAATCATGAGTGCCGACTTTCTGTTTTAGGATCAAATTCCAAGAGTATAGATGTATATTAAATTTACAGATTTCCCCCCTTTTAAATCAATAATTGTCATTTTTATTCCATTTTTTCCTGTGTTTTTAGTTCAAAAATCATTTTGTATAGGCTAAAAAAAAGCTAAAATAAACATTGTTTTAGATCTATAAAAAATTGAATATTCAGGGGTTTTAATCCAGTTATTTTAATCCATTTATAAAAAAAATCTAAATATTATATCTAAAATGGTCCGGCCCACGTGCAATCAAGTTGACGTTAAAGCGGCCCGCGAACCAACCCGAGTCTGACACCCTTGCATTAGAGCAAACTAAATTGACAAAAATGCTCCTTTGGTTTTGGTGAATATACAAAAATTCAAAATTTTAAATCTTTACTGCCTTGTACTCAAAGGTTTTGAGACACTTTCTCATTCAAAAGGATGAAAAGGTGTCTCATGGTAATGGGCAATTAATTTCACCAATACCAAACCTGAAAAGCACTGACTCCAAATATGTTCAATTGAGTTTAAGTCAGATAAAATGATGAACCACCGCTGCTGGAACTCACCCAAATATTATTTTCATAACAATACACAAGTGTATCCAGGATGTTGACCTACATGGCTGCTTTTATATCGGACATGGATATGTATCCACTGCAAAAAAACTACTTTCACGAGGGAAATTAATGTTTGTTTGTATATATATCAAACTCTTTGAATGCATTGCTGTGTATATTTTGACTCTCCCGTGCACTCGCTGATGTCAGGCAAAGGTTAGCAATATTCAAGCACACTTTCTGTCTGACGCATTTAATACAAATTAAAGCCATACCGTTACGATGTATAAAGTCGTCCACTCATTCGGCTGCAGAGACGGTCATCCCGATTCCATGTTCGAGTCCAGCATGCTAGTGCATGCTAATTGTTATCGGCAACACTATAGCTATCTTCCTTCTTTGGATCATTCCATACCGAATCCGATCAGAGTATTTGTCGTTTCAGCTACAAACTAAGATCGTAGTTGGGTGTCTTGTTCTAGAGAAGTAAAAGCAAATTAAACGCGTGATTTAGCTCATGGTGAGCGTGCCAATTTCATCAAGTCTCCATGCCGACTTCCGGGGAAGGCGATTAGACATCAAAAGACCAATTGACGTGATTGGCTGATTCTTCCGTGGTCTGAGTTTATTGGTCAACATTGGCAGTCGTATAACGCGCTTTGGAAAAGATGCGTTCAAGTGACATGATAAAATCAGAAAACTGGCCACTTTTGACTTTGGCATTGAAAAATGGCACAAACATCGCCAAAAGCAGGGGGCAACGGAGAAAAATTAATCCACACGTCCCCTCAAATTAAGTGCTAAGGTTATATTCATTGTTTTATTTTCAACATCGCTTATCCTTGTCTGGGTCGCAGGGTTGTTCATTTTTAGGAGAGAATATATTAAATAGTATGTATTATTTAGCCTTCTAATTGGTGAAAAATAGTTTTTAAAGATATGTCATCTTAAAACTTAAATACAACTATATTGATTTTGAATTATATATTAATTTAACATTAAAATAAATACATATCCTGGCAGATTGACTGGATTTTGGATGGAGCATTCAAATAAATATTTTTTTAGGCAAACACAAAATGGGTCACTCATGGCCTACAGGCCATAGTTTGTTCATTCCATTAAAAATCCAAATTTAAATCTTCCATATTTTGCTAACATTGATCAATATAAAACCCATTAAATTATTCCATCCATTATTTCAGTTTCATTTGATCTTAGTACTACATAAAAAAACAAGTCCATTACATGTAATCAATAAGAGAGCCCACTGGCTGATTGAAAAGCGGATGACACATGAAAGAAAATAGATCTAATTTTCTGAAAATGCAAGGTTCTGAACATGCACTGATCTATTATTCATCACAACAAGACCGAGTTGCCTGCTTGTACCCCAGAGATATTCCCAAAAAATCAGAGCAATGTCTAATTAGAAGCTTTGGAAGCAGGTGGAGGTGAAAGGCTGCCAGCTGGTAAACAAACGGGAAAGTCTGGATGTTGCCAGAGAAGATTCACTGGCAGGAGGCCATCTTCAATTGCCCTGATTTGCACTGAAAAAAAAGCTTGGAAATTAGGACACAAAGTCACTTGAACAATCTTTGAGGACACGTCCAGGTCACGTCGGCATACCTGTCAACTTAGACGTGTTTTGATCATTTCAAATTATGTACCAACTTTTGTACAGGATTTTTTTTAAAATACGTTTTTTTTGTAAAACTGATCTCGTTTGACCCATTTCGGCTCTAATCCGGATCGTCTCGGTCACTGGTAGCACTCGAAAACGTCATTGCCGACTGCATTATATTGTCATGCTTTAAGCATTATATGCAAATGTGTATTCCACTTTCACTATACTATAAATATAGCGTGTTAGCAAGCAATGTACCCAGACAGTCAAGCTATCAGCGTCATACAGCGACATCTACAGTATCTTGAATTTAGTGCATCGACTGATTGGGCACCCCGTCCACTTTGGAGAAAATTTGAGACTTTTAAGTGTGCCCTATGTGAGTAAATATGTGGTGCATTGCATTTGGATCCAAGATGGCGGCGTGCACGGGTGCAGTGGCTCTTTAACTATGTGCATTTGGCAATAACTATGTACAATATCTTAGATTGTGCAATATTTTAGAATTTATCTTGCCAGGACGTGACTTTTATAATTTTATATTACTTATTTGTGTTTTTACTGGGAGAACGCGTGACCGTTTCGTCGAAAGACGCTTGGTCGACCGGACGTTTGGTCGAACGGACGTTTGGTCGACCGGACGTTTGGTCGACCGGACGTTTGGTCGAACGGACGTTTGGTCGAACGAAAGCAAAAGCAAACAACCCTCGATAGGTTGCATCTGAAAGTCAGGGTGGAGGCGGGGCCAATAGAGACAACCTGGGAGAAGAAAGGTATCCACATTTAAAACAAAATTAGAATTAAGTTTAGTGTAAGGTTAGATTAAACTTATTTTTGTGTGTCTGCATCGTCATCCAAGTTCATTTCAATTTCTTTATGTCATGTTACGAGCGCTTTGCCGTGCACTTTCGGGGAATTGCAATCATTAATAAGGGGACCAATTGGCCGACGTTGACACGTATGCGTACGATACTAGCAGCGTTTGCTAGCCTTGGGCTATTAGCGGCTTTCTAGGGAAGGCTTACCCGACGGCTAACACATGACAATTAGAAAACGCGTCAATACCGTATAAAAGCGGCTTGCCACCGAAACAATTCTCAATCAATATTTATTCAGTAACCGGAAAAAAACTATATTTTGAAATTCAATAAAGCACATCCCGCTCCCCGGAGATTCCCATTACAAAGTGCACGGATGCTAATTGACGTATTTTTATTTGCATAACTTCGACGTAACAAGTTGAGCCCCCCCGAGCGACCGATCTGAGGAATTCCTATCTTCTTGTTTGCCAGTCAATAGGAGGCCAATTCTAGGCCCTTCATTATTCTTTATTCCCATTTCATGCTTAGCTGTCAGCGCCTAATTAATGTTTTCGCAGGCATTCTTCAACCTTCGCCGCGGACGACGGCTGCCAGGCGGCTATTTATATTCTCGTCTTATTGTGCGACGCCGCTTTGTTTTATCACAGCGCCTCGTGCGCTTTATGAAGACTGACAACATCATTGCAGGTAGCCAGGCCCAAATTATGAGAAGAATATAAGCGAGAGGTAAACAAACATGTCTGGATGAAGCTTTTGGCCTTTTCAAAAAAAAGGGATTCATGGCTGTTTTCCAGTGTGAAATCAATGTGGATTTACTGTTTTTTTTTAATGATTACTGTAATTTTTCAGTGGCGGGCCGTCAGGGCCTTCTCTGCTGGCCTAAGAAATATCTGAATCATATATTATATTTTGTCCATCAATATTTATTCGATAATTCCAAATTGTCTGTTAGCTTCCTTTCATTGCTTTTCCCCCTGTTTGCACTGCTTCCAGATTGAAGCATTTAACCAATCACATTTCAGGCAGATTTCTGACCCTGGCAACAAATAATGGCTGAAATGTGATTGGTTAAATGCTTGAATATGAAAACACATCTTGGATTGGTTGTTTTTGAAATAATCCAATGCCAATACCGGTTAATTTTGTCATGTTTTGGTTTTAAAAGTTGCTCTGAAGGCGGCCCGGTGGATATGTGGTTAGCACGTCAGCCTCGCAGCTCTGAAGTCCTGGGTTCAAATCCAGGGCGGTCCACCTGTGTCAAGTTTGCATGTTCTCCCGGGCCACCGTGGGTTTTCTCCGGGTACGCCGGTTTCCTCCCACATTCCAAAAACATGCATGCTAGGCTAGCTGGCTAACAGGCTAAATTGACCCTGATATGGGTGTGCGTGCCCCGCGATCGGCTGCCCACAGATTCAGGGTGTCCCCCGCCTCTGCCCCGGACTCAGCTGGGATAGGCTCCAGCACCCCCCGCGACCCTAATGAGGATAAAGCAGTTCAGAAAATGAATGGGAAAAATAGTAGCTTTGATTTACAAGGCTAGTCATGGAAGAAATAAAACTGTAAATATAGATTGCAGTCCATGCCACAAGTAACTCTTTTCAGTCCAATCAAATGATTCCCGAGCAAATGTGTTCAAAGTGAAAGTCCAGGTGGCGCACGGCGAGCAGACAAGGCGCTGGAATGAGCTGTATAAATACCAGTTAACTTCAAAAAGAAATGGGCTGTGTGGCAAATACGAGTCGGCGGCCCAAGGTGATTGAAAATCACGCAATATGCAAGGACGGAGCGTCGAGCCGAGCGTCTTCCACTTGAAGCCAATCGCCAATGGAAACGGGAAAAGAAACACAGGGCCATATGAAGGGCATATTGGCCTCCAAGTTTATTCACACAGGAGTGCATGATGAAATCTGGGTGTAAGAGCGACATCCACACACACACATCGGTTAGATTAAATTAACACAAGCAGCTCGGGTCCAAAAACCAAAAGCACATTAAACTGCCACTCGTCTCAGGAAGGAGAAACTGAACACAGCCCAAAAGATCATCAACTTCCCCTACCTACCCTGTCCAGCAGCTACGAATCCCATTGCCTTAGAAGAGCAGAGAGCATCATACATCATAAAAATAATAATTAAAAAACACCAATTTCGTTATATGCAGCTGTGTATGACAATAAAGGCTTTTGATAGATTGATAAGGACAATACGCATTCCACCACTTTAAGCTGCTGCCCTCTGGAAGGCACTACAGAGCCATAACAGCCAAGACAAACAGACTCAAGGAGTTTTTTTCCCCAAGACCCATCACCATCTATCCTCAACTCAAGTTCTGCACCTAGGACCTAAAAAAGACATACTACTACTTATTTATTATGTTGACCACTTATTTATCTATGACCATTTATTGATTATTTATTTATCATTACTGTCTTGATTATCTACGTATATGTTTGTCTGTTGTTGAGTCCATAGGAGGGGTGTCAGACTCGGGTTGGTTGGCGGGCCGCGATAACGTCAACTCGATTTCATGTGGGCCGGACCATTTTAGATATATTTAATTTTTAAAAAAATAAATGGATTAAAAGAACTGGATTAAAAGCCCTGAATATTCAGTTTTTTATAGATCTAAAACAATGTTTATTTTAGCTTTTTAAATATATTTTTAGATTTTACAAAATGATTTTTGAACTAAAAACAAAGAAAATATGGATTAAAAAATAGCAATTATCGATTTAAAAGGGGGAAAAAAATCAGGAAATTTAATATACATCTATACTCTTCATTTTAATTTGATCCTAAAACTGAAAGTCAGCACTCATGATTTACTTTCCCGGGCCGCACAAAATGATGCGGCGGGCCAGATTTGGCCCCCGGGCCGCCACTTTCACACCTCTTACGCTACAACAACTTGGCGCCAAAAACCAAAACCATGGTACTCATCCTGGACTTCAGACGAAACTGACCTCACTTGGACTACTTATTTATTGATTATTTATTTGTCTGATTGTTATTTTTCTGCACTACACGGTGAAAGCTTTAAATCTCATTATATTTAAAGTATTCAATTCAATTCAATTCCAATGCCCCCCCCAAAAAACACACATTTTTCCATTTCTTATTTTCTTCCAGGACTCAATGCATAGGAGTATACAGTCATAATACAGTATTTCAACATGTTTTACAAAGATTGATACAATATAGGAAACGAGAAATCATAAAAATAATAACTGCACAGCAGTAAGAAAGGTCATTTGTCGAGTATAGGTTTCGTCATTTATCGCACACGTTTGTGGAATAATAGCTAAGAAAACACAAGGCGCAAAATCAACACTAGGGGAACAATCGGCGCTCTACTCCAAAAAGTCTACAGAAGTACACCCCCCCTTGCGCCCCACTTTTCAGGAATGTTCAACATTTGAATGGGAGGACCCAAATTTGGCTTTTTTTAGGGGGAGGAGCCTGAAAAAGTCACAGCACAGACACCCAAAAAGAAATGCACACGGTTCAACACTGCGAGAAATCACTATGAAATGTTTTCAACCTATTGGCAGTAGGGGTGGGATACAGGACCAAAAACCAGTATCCGATTGCGATTCGGTTTTACAATCGGTCTCCATCTATGGTTAAAAAATACATTTCCATGTGCGGGAGAGCCAAAAAAAAAATTGCGTAAGATTCAGTTGTATTTAACTTTGAAGGATTTTTCCTCTTATGGTCATCTTCAAGTTCACTTTGTTTTGTGCAATATATTTTTAATGATTATATTTTTCAAATTCTTAAAAGTAGGGGTGTAAATAAATCATCAATATGACGATAGGATTTATCGGGCAATGATATCTAGTTTGCCATAATTATTTTTTGTTGTTAAACATCCATTGATTAATATGGAACAGTATTAGATGTTTGAAAATATCATGTTATTTTTGACATTTTGCAGCAGAAATATTTCAGTTTTTTGGAAGAAAACGTCAAATCGAAAAGACGCAAATGTTTGAGTTTGATTTGTTTAAAATCCAGATTAACAAGTACAGTAATATCATTTTCCTATCTTTAATTTATTTTCTGCCATTCACATTTCCAATCAATTTTTGTATGTCAATTGCTTTCAGTGACAGCAAATTAATTCATTTCAGTGTGAACATCCCAACTCGAATCAGACGAAATACAATCACATTTACCGCATTTTCTCGCATATAGGCCGTATTTGTCGCAAAAAAATGACCGAATCGAGGGTAGGGCTTATATGCGCACAAATTAAACTTAACATGCACGAAACTCCAAGGTGACAAAGACGAAACGTCAAAACGCAAGACTAATTAATTTTCACGTCTATGTATAAAATCCAAGAAAAAAACATATTTCGCATTAAACATGAAAAAAACTCACCTACTTGTTCTTGCCATTGCTCGCTCAGGGCGCCGCCATCTTACCTAAGGACGACAAACCAAACCGCTACGCACACACTTCCTAGTTGAACTGCTCACCTGACTTCCTTTTTGAATTGTGCAATCTAGCATAAAATCCTTTCGACTGATATTATCTCATAAATACCACATCCGATGATATTTCTTAACATTTTCCCTTCAAAATAACATTATTATAAAGCACTCCCTATTAAAACCACGAACATGGAGCTGAAAATTGTGCATCAGGGGGCGGCTTATACTCGAGAAATTGTAAAATTCAACAATTTCAAGGCAATTTTAAGGATACGGCTTATACGCGGATACGGCTTATATGCGAGAAAATACGGAAAATATCATTTTCTGACCGTATTTTAACGATGGTCATAACGGAGGAGCTGCACGGCGTAAAAATATTATTTTTTCACCATGACGCAATTGGTAAAATATCGCAATTCCCACCCCTAATTGGCACATACACACAGGCACACACACACATACGCACACACACACTGGTGCAGCAGGACATCCGTAGCATTTTAGACGGCACACACAATATCACAAGTCCAAATACATTTCTGTGTCTATAGTACTATCGTCATCATAGGTTACGGCGAGAATAATTTAGAAACATATGTACTATATGTATCATCCTATTCAATAAGGCACATTTGCGGTCAAAGAAAGGCTCCGACAAAAGCGTCTTGCATCGCCCA
The DNA here is from genome assembly GCF_051989625.1 of Stigmatopora argus. NCBI lineage: Eukaryota > Metazoa > Chordata > Actinopteri > Syngnathiformes > Syngnathidae > Stigmatopora > Stigmatopora argus. Next base: position 22,076,493 of record NC_135389.1, on the reverse strand, counting down.
GTCGCTGGGCTGACGCTAGTAGCTCGAGCGTCCGAGGGGGCGGGGTTAAGAGGCTGGGCGGGGCCAAGTGCTGCTGCTCCAGATGTCGGGGCGTGCCCAGACGGCAAGGCGGGACCGGTTAGGCTTGAGGTCCGTGAACGCCCCGCCCCGCCTACTCTGGCCAAGGCAGGGTTTAACATTCTAGGGGGCGCTAAACACAACCACGATCGGTTTCCGACACCACCGTAGACGAATACGCGAACACAACTCTTGCCGGGTACGCAATGACATCATTGCCAGCATAGATATCACACGCGTATGCGAGCCAATCGGGGACGGCCGTCGTCGCCCGTCGGCCATTTTGCGTGGGCGCTGTTTGATTAACGTAGCGTTGCGGTCAATGACACGTGCAGAAGTATGAATTTTCTAGCGCTTTTTGTACTGCTTGGTTTTTCATAAACATCAAAGATGCGGTAAATAAAGAGCAGATTAAAAAAAGTATTATTATTATTATTTTTCAAAAGTCCAGCCCGATTCATAGCCAAGTTGATCGTGGTTGCCATGTTTAAAAATCTGTAAGGATTTTCTGGAATTATTTTAGTGGAGGAAATCACTCAACTTTTGTGACCTTTGAAATGGCGGCAAGTTACGCCACTGACTTTTCGCATCTAGCGCTCAATGTGATATCTACGAGGGTCCGTTTAGGACCATCAGGTCCACTCACCCCACCCTGGTTCCACCTAATAAACCCAAAAAGTATAAGGAATATATACAAGCCATTTTGTTCAATATGTACCGATTAAGTAACAACTGCATACCTGGCAGATTATTGACAGCAATTAGCAAAAGGCTATTAAATAGCTTCAAGAGGCAGGATGCTTGATGAATATTTGGACAACAGATATACATAAAAAAATGGCAACGGAACATCTGAATACTAATCAAATACAAATAAATTTTACGATTATTCTATTGCTCAACTGCTACGGAGATTTGGGAGTTTGTGCTCACCAGAATTTAGTAGGATCTACTGCTGATTGGATAGCGGTGTTGACCTTTTTTAAAAGCACGTTTTGGGTGATTCTATTGTCAGACAAGGACGTATTGACAAAATAACTCTTGGTTTGGAAAGCCCTCACCAAGACCTTTCATCTGAGGGTTGACATGATGAGGTTTGTTAGAATTTCATTTTTGATCTTTTTTAAAAGCATGTTTTGGGGTTATTCTATTGTCAGACGAGGACGTATTGACAAAATAACTCTTGATTTGGAAAGCCCTCACCAAGACCTTTCATCTGAGGGGTGACATGATGTGGTTTGTTAGAATTCAATTTTTGACCTTTATCTCTTCACCTTTCCTACTAAATTGTGGTGATGTTTGAAAGCCGTTTAGGCTTGAAGGTAGTTGGTGACAGGGTTGATGTGGTAGAAAATGTCAAGATAGCAGCGGAAAAAAGGGAAATATTTTAACTGATCGGCTGCCAAAGATTTGAAATGGATTGGGCGTCCATTTTGGTCTCGATGGTAGCCGAGAAGAAAAAAAGGGGGCGGGAACGACTTTGAAATGTTCTTCTGTGCTTTGTTTTGAAGTGGAATGTACCATGGCACTGAACACTAAAGGGACACAAAGTGTGCTGTTGGTGGCGTCCCCAAACTTCGCACGGCTTCAAAAATAATCAACATTAAAAATATATCTATATACTGTTGCGCTATCATTGTCCTTGCGTGAGGACCCTTTGGTCTCTGTCAAAGTTGGGCCACAGCTTCCTGTCAATGTCGGGGGTCCATTGACAGGAAGCTCAGCTCTCATCCATCACCCTCGCACAGGTTGGCAAACGCTCCCGTGAAAATCCCCCTATTTCCCACCCTAAAAACACTATCTTTTTGCCACCGAGTGATCCACTTAAAAAGATATTTAGTTTCCTTATAAAGCTTTTTTTTTCAGCGATAAAGACCGATTAAAAAAAAAAAAAAGATCATACCATTCTCAAAAGAAAAGAACTTGAACATCTGATTATCTCCTGCCACAGGGGCTTACTTCTTTCCTTTTTTTGGCACGTAAGCGTCATGGCGTACCGTTTTTTTGACAGTGCAAAACACTAAGCGACTCTCTCCGTGTGAGTATATTATTATACGCGAGTGTATATTTCGACGATACGCCGCACAGGGACACATTATTCTTATTATTGGGGTATTGTCCTATTGTCCCACGGCAAGAACGCACGCCATTCCCGTCTTTCCTTGATTCGTCAAGCAGAAAACAGGAAGAAATAAGCCCCTGTAGTCAATGGGGGGATCCCAGCCATGATCCCGCCTATCTCCGGTTTCGCACGCTAGAGATCAGTCACTTTGTTTTCCAGGGCGGCTGCTATCTGCTGCAGCCGCACGGTCAGTTGCTTATTCTGGGCTGCCGGGTCCTCATCCAGGGAGGAGATGATCTGGAAGGAAATGGAGAGTTAAAAAATGATGGGAATTAGAAGTTTGAGGGAAATCGTGGCGGGGAGGGAGTGATATGTGGAATTGGTTCGGAGTGGCATTACGGTAGTGGTTCTTAACCCGGAGGTCGAGACACGTTGACTCATCATGTCTATTCACGATACAGTAATCCCTCGAATATCGCGGCTTCACGACATCGCAGATTTTTTTTTCCGCGGGGATTTTTTTTTTTTTGACAAAGTGACCCACAAGGACAAGAAAGTAACTTGTAAGGGCCCCAAAATAAGGAGGAAGTTCCCGGGGAAGACCACAAAATAAAGGGGAAGTGACCTAGGAATACCCTCAAATTGGCAAAATGACCCACAACGAGAAGAAAGTAACTTGTGATGGTGCCAAGATAAAGAGGAAGTGGCTTAGGATGACCCAAAAATAAGGAGGAAGTGACCTAGGAGTACCCTCAAATTGATAAAGTAACCCACAACGAGAAGAAAGTAACTTGTGATGGTGCCCGAATGAAGATGAAGTGACCTAGGAAGACCCCAAAATGAGAAGAAAGTAATTTGTAAGGGCCCCAAAATAAGGAAGAAGTGACCTAGGAATGCCCCAAAATTGACAAAGTGACCCACAATGAGAAGAAAGTAACTTGTAAGGGCCCTAGAATAAGGAGGAAATGACCTAGGAATACTCTAAAATAAGGGGGAAGTGACGTAGGAATACCCTCAAATTGTCAAAATGACCCACAATGAGAAGAAAGTAACTTGTAATGGTGCCAAGATAAAGAGAAAGTGACATGGGAAGACCCCAAAATAAGGGGGAAGTGACCTAGGAATACCCCAAATTGACAAAATGACCCATAATGAGAAGAAAGTAACTTGTAATGATCTTAAAATAAGGAGGAAGTGACTTAGGAATGCCCTTAAATTGGCAAAATGACCCACAATGAAAAGAAAGTAACATAATGGTCCCAAAATAAGCAGGAATTGACAAAGGTAGACCCCAAAATAAGGAGGAAGTGACCTCGCAATAGCCCAAAATAAGGAGGAAGTGGCCTAGGAATGCCCCCAAATTGAGCCACAATGAAAAGCAAGTTCCAAACTCACATAAAATAAATAAATAAAAGTCTAAAATAAACCCACAAAATAACTGGGTTTGAGGTCCCGCTTGCAGCATTCATTTAAATTTTAATCCTATTTCTTCATTAGCCATTGTTGATTCCCCCTCGTCACATTTTGGTGACCTCAAGTGGCATCGCACAATGGACACTTTAAAAGCGGAAGACGGGGAAAGAAGAAGAAAAAAAAAAAAGAAAAATCAATTCCCGAGAGCAATTTTCCAATTCACATCCTAGAGAGATGATTCCAATTAAAATTGCACGCAATCACTCGTCAGGCATATCAAGCAAGAGCGGGGATGGGGGGAGGTGGGGGGGAGTTGGGGGGGGACACAATAACAAAAGCAAGCAGCGGTGCGTTCACTGGAATCGAGTGCCTTTGGGTCTCTTACCCCGTCGTAGTACTTGCTGGCGTATCGGTACAGCTGATGGAGAGCCACTTGTGTGTTGAGTTTGTCCGTGTGAGACTGGACGCAAAAAAAGACAACAAAGCACGTAAGTATGGAACAATTAAAAGTCCGCACCCCGAGGGAACGATATTTTGCAAACTAACTTTGCTCAGAATGCAGCATTCAAATGAGTAGGAAATCTTCACATAGCCGTCAACTTCGGCAAATGACTCCACTTATTCATGATTGCAATTCCATACCTGGCAACCTCTGCCGATAACTGCCCTTATAAATGATTATGATTCCCCTTACAACCCCCAAAAAAACCTTACAAACGAGCGTGTTGCCATGCAAAAAGTGCCTCTTATTATTATTTTATAGATTTTTTTAAATGTTCATTTGTTTGTTGTGGTTATTGGTGCACTTCTCTACTTATGTTGTTGGCTACTTATTGATTGATTATTTACTTATTATTTATTTGTCTGTTTGTTTGTTGTTGTTATTTGTGCACTTTGTGGCGAAGCTTTAAATCTCATTAAACTTGTATAATGACAATAAAAGCATTCAATCCAATTTAAATGGATATAAAATATTCATTTTCTGTCGCAAAAACAATAAAAGAAGTAATAGCACTACGGCGGTTACTACAATCATAAACTGTAATTACATTGCACAACTTTAATATTATTGTGGAAAATAAAAAAATATTTATCTCGTCAGTACGCCGGAAAAAATGAATCTTGTTGGCCATTAATTAACCTAAAAAGTTGTAACATAAAAAAACCCTCTTTTTAAATGTGCAAACAATAACATAAACGCACATATTTCATTATACCCGCATTGCATTGATGTTAATGCTCGCACTGCCAATTTCATGAAAAATAAAAAGCACATAATTAAATTAAAAGTACCATTTGAAATACAAAATTAACGTACATTAACCAACAAATCAGTCAATTTTATCTTCATCTGTTGAACAATAAAAATGATCGGATCCCCGAAATCACATTTCATAGTGTTTAAAAAAGTCCGACTTGGATTTGAACGTAACCTTAACTCATGACACCCGCATTTTTTCCGCCCCAGCGTGAGCGGCGTCAGCAAAGACAAAAACGGCGAGCGGCGGCGGTGAGCACGTCTTACCCGCGAGACCTCCGCCAGATGAGTGTTCATGTCCTGGTCACTGACGGGGACCATCTGTCTGATGCCCTTGTAATAACTGACACACACACACACACACACACACACACACACATTTCAGACTTTGAAAACACGGCGACAACGTCTGTGGCGGTAAATTGGCGAGGACGCTTACTCGTCCACCATCTTCTTGTAGGTCGAGATCTCCTTTGCATAGAGAAGTTTGTTACTCGGGGAGTCCTGCAGACACAAACAAAAGGCGTATTTACTTAACGTTTCTATTTTTGTCTACAAGGGCGGCGCAAAAGCAGATGTTTGTGAGATGTGTGATACTCCTGGACTTTTCTGTATTTCCTATCTGCGATCATATTGGTTCATTCGACCCCTGCCTACAAAACGGAGCCTTCAATGAGAGAGATGAGTTAATAAGGAACTTAATATACGCCAAAATTAACAGTAAGCCACCTGGGAATGCCCCAAAACCAACAGTTAATCACCTGGAAATGTCCCAAAACCAACATTAAGTCACCTGGAATTCCCCAAAATTAACAGTAAGTCACCTGAAAGGCCCCAAAATTAACAGTAAATCACCTGGAATGCCCCAAAACCAACAGTTAATCACCTGGAAATGTCCCAAAACCAACATTAAGGCACCTGGAATTCCCCAAAATTAACAGTAAGTCACCTGAAAGGCCCCAAAATTAACAATAAGTCACCTGGAATGCCCCAAAACCAACAGTTAGTCATCTGGAATGCAACAAAACTAACAGTAAGCCACGTGAAAATGCCACAAAACCAACCTTGAAATGTCCCAAAACCAACAGTAAGTCACCTGGAATGACCCAAAATTAACAGAAAAGTACCTGGAATGCCCCAAAACCAACAGTTAGTCATATGGAATGCACCAAAACTAACAGAAAACCATGTGGAAATGCCCTAAAACCAACAGTAAATAATTTGGAGTGCCCCAAAACCAACAGCAAGTCACCTGGAAATGCCCCAAAATAACCAGGAATTTACAAACGAACAAGAAAAGCCCCCAAAAATCAATAGGAAATCATCCAAAATGTACCCAAAGTAAGTAAAGCAAGTACCATATTTTCCCGACTATAAGGCGCACTTAAAAGTCTTAAATTTTCTCCAAAATAGACAGGGCGCCTTATAATCCAGTGTGCTTTATACATATATGAAAAAAAAAAGTGTCATTCATTGAGGGTGCGCCTTATAATCGTGAAAATACGGTACTTTAAAATGGAAATGAAAAACTAAAAAAAGTGATGCATAATTAACTCACCCTAGCTATTCACAATGATAGATGTTCAATTCATTTAAATTGAGTGTGGGTGCTCATCTTTCAGTGCCATTGACGGCGATAAACATCCTATACATTTTGACAGGAGGGGGCGAATGAATGAACGAAACCGATTGGACGTCGAGCTCCGTAAGTGAACTTTTTGGGCCCACGTATGACCTCGTTGATATGAATGTGGCCAACCCAACTGAGTTGATTTGAGGAACCGCCAAGGATGGACTTTGGCGTTCACTTGCTAGCTAGCTAGCGCGTACCCGACTGAGCTTGTGCTCCGTCTTGGTGCAGGCGTCCATGAAGGTCTGGGCGATGACAGACAGCGAAGCGTCCACCACCTCCGACACGTGCACGTCGAAGATGAAGTGCGGGTTCTTCAGGATGTTTACCCAGAAGCGCAGAGGCAGGCTGCAACACACACAAAAAGCCATAAGTGACCTTAAGCCAGCATATTTATTCGAGTATAACGCGGCAAAAAATGTTGTACCAAAAAACTGAAGCGGTACAAAAATGTGAGCTGAGAGAAAAAAAAATGTAAACCAATTTTTAGTCACAAATTATGGGTGCGCGTTATACTCGACTAAATACTGTACATCCCAAAAAATGTAAACCAATTTTTTGTCACAAATTATGGGTGCGCGTTATACTTGAATAAATACCGCACAGCCCCCCCAAAAATATCCCAATTTTTAGTCACAAATTCTGGGTGTGCGTTATACTCAAACAAATACCGTACATCCCCCAAAAATGTACGTATACCAATATTTAGTCACAAATTATGGGTGCGCGTTATACTCGAACAAATACCGTACATCCCCCACAAAATGTACGTATACCAATTTTTAGTCACAAATTATGGGTGCGCGTTATACACAAATAAATTACGGTATATCCCAAAAAATTAAACCAATTTTTAGTCACAAATTATGGGTGCGCGTTATACACAAATAAATTACGGTATATCCCAAAAAATTAAACCAATTTTTAGTCACAAATTCTGGGTGCGCGTTATACTCAAACAAATACCGTACATCCCAAAAAATGTAAAACAATTTTTAGTCACAAATTATGGGTGCGAGTTATACCGAACGCTTTCCTCCGTGAAGAAAATACCTTTAACATGGAACAATTTGCACGCCGCCGCCGCCGTTGCGCTCGAACAGCATCAATAGCATTCCCTTGAAGTCAATTCTTCCCCATGAATAATTCAACGGGAACATTTTAGCGCTCTCATATCCTCTCCAATCAAAAAGACAAACACAAGAGCCCCCATAAGGCAAACAAAAGCCAATCGGAGCCGGGTAAAACAGCCAGCCGAGCTTGTCGGGACCTCGCCAAATCCCGACCTTTAAAAGTCCGACACGCACTTTGGAGACCGAAGCACGCTAAATGATTTCCCCCCTGAACGTAAAAAAAAAAACCATGTATACATAAAAATACATAAAAATACATTCTCCGAAATCTGAGGCGCGGCTTGTAAAATAAAATACAAAAACATCGGAAAAAAAAAATTCTCGTGAGGGTTCACAACAGGAGCGTAAAAATAACCGTCTTGCAACAAGCCCACAATTAAATTAGCTCGGGACACAATTACCATGTTTGTTTGTTGTTGTGCCCGCTACACGCATTCATATTTAATACGTGGCCCTGCGTAGATTCGATAAACACGACGGCTGGATGCCGAGTAATTAAATCGCTCATCGCCTGTCCTTGTGCCGGCGCGTTTTTTTTCGTTTTATTTTTTTTCTACGTCTCAGCTTGGCGTCAATCACAGACATCGACATGCAACACGTTGTCTGGGGCGCCGACGTCTTCGCCGCCGTGACGTTAATTTATGCGCCTTAAATGTCATGCGGGAGAGGCGGGATCGCAAATGCGACGGGGGGAAAAAAAATCACTGCATTGCTTTCGTGGATAATCCAATTTTTGTTTCTGGAGAAGACGAGACGTCTTTGGAATTTGATGCAAAAGTTGGACAATTTCGATATTACGGTAGATTAGCCTGAGTTCAATGTATACATGAATAAAAGATTGAGGGTTTGGTGTAAAGGGAATAGGGGTGGAATTGTAATACCCGAAAATAGTTTTGCAATAAATTAGAACCGCAGGAGAGTAAAATTGTAGTACAATTTAGAATAAAGATATGCAAAAAGTCACCGCATTGCTTTCGTTGATAATCAAATTTTTGTTTCTGGCTCTCGAGAAGACGAGACGAGACGTCTTTGGAATTTGATAAAAAATGTTCGAAAAAGTTGGACAATTTCGATATTACGGCCGATTAGCCCGAGTTCAATGTATACATGAATAAAAGATTGAGGGTTCGGTGTAAAGGGAATTGGGGTGGAATTCTAATACTCAAAAATTCCTGAACAAAGATAGTTTTTCAATAAATTAGAACCGCAGGAGAGTAAAATTGTAGTACAATTTAGAATAAAGATATGCAAAAAGTCACCGCATTGCTTTCGTTGATAATCAAATTTTTGTTTCTGGCTCTCGAGAAGACGAGACGTCTTTGGAATTTGATAAAAAATGTTCGAAAAAGTTGGACAATTTCGATATTACGGCCAATTAGCCCGAGTTCAATGTATACATGAATAAAAGATTGAGGGTTCGGTGTAAAGGGAATTGGGGTGGAATTCTAATACCCGAAAATTCCTGAACAAAGATAGTTTTTCAATAAATTAGAACCGCAGGAGAGTAAAATTGTAGTACAATTTAGAATAAAGATATGCAAAAAGTCACCGGATTGCTTTCGTTGATAATCAAATTTTTGTTTCTGGCTCTCGAGAAGACGAGACGTCTTTGGAATTTGATAAAAAATGTTCGAAAAAGTTGGACAATTTCGATATTATGGCAGATTAGCCTGAGTTCAATGTATACATGAATAAAATATTGAGGGTTTAGTGTAAAGGGAATTGGGGTGGAATTCTAATACCCAAAAAATCCTGGACAGAAATAGTTTTGCAATAAATTAGAACCGCAGGAGAGTAAAATTGTAGTACAATTTAGAATAATGATATGCAAAAAGTCACCGCATTGCTTTCGTGGATAATCACATTTTTGTTTCTGGCTCTCAAGAAGACAAGACGAGACGTCTTTGGAATTTGATGCTAATGTTCGAAAATTTGGATGATTTCGTGCAGGTGTGGGTGGAGAATATTACGGTAAATTAGCCTGAGTTCAATGTATACATGAATAAAAGATTGAGGGTTTGGTGTAAAGGGAATTGGGATGGAATCTTAATACCCTATAATTCCTGAACAAAAATAGTTTTGCAATAAATTAGAACCGCAGGAGAGTAAAATTGTAGTACAATTTAGAATAAAGCTCTAAAGATATGCAAACTCAATGGGGAATTGAGTTGTACGTTCGCAAAGTTTTTTGTTTATCCTTTGCTTAAACAGTCACTCTTTGATGTGCTAAATTCATAAAATTGTTTATCTTTGTTTTTTTTCTCTGTGTGAGTTGTATTTATGTACCAAATTGTGTCAGAGGTGCGGTTACACTTAAAGAGATACGCAAATATTGTCCTCAGGAAAGAAATGATAGGAAAATTAATAATGAAAAAAATAATAAAAAATAAGTTGTAATTTTGCAAAAAATAAAATAAAATTGTTGTCATACAGGAAGACTAAATGCATATTTTTATGTGAATACAGTTAGAATTTTATGAAAACTGTTTTTGGAATAACAGAAACAATATGATAATACAATCTAACACTTCATATCATGATGATACATTTCTAAATATTTGAATATTGTAATATTACGAAATAAACTTGTGATTCCACAAGAAAAACAAGAGGAATATAGATAGAATAATATGACCATAGAGTTTAAATAATGGGGAAAAATGTAACAATAAAGGCCTAAATTATCAGAAAAAGGAAAACCCTTCAAACATATCCATAAAAAATATAAATTAAATATATGATATTGTTCTGTTCAGTCCAGTTATGCATGTCGTTTCCCTGCCTAGAGAAAAAATGCGCAAAAGCCGGACAAAAAATGCAGGTTCACAGTTGAGACTTTTTAAAACATTATCCCATTGCTTTCCATCAATTTCCCTTGAAAAGTTTGCATGATGTCCATAATTCCTCCTTTTAAATCTCCATCTGTTTTAATGATATCCAATGATATACGTATTTCAACTACTCTATGCAATTCCTACCTGTTTGTCTTCCAAATGTGAATGGTCTCCTCATCCACGTTGTTGTGCTTCAAGGCTTGCTCGTCCAGGAAGTCGAAAAAGTATTTGACCGCCGGCGGCACCACGGCTCCGGAGCACAAAACGCTGCGGAAGAAGTCGTCCACAAATTGCTGCAACGTTCCCTGGAGGAAGGAACAAAACGTCAACAAATCACACGACTAAACTTTCTTTAGCGTTTGCTTCCAGTTGAGGCTCACAGCAAAGCTAACCCGTCCCCATGGCAACGGATTTGCGAGCTGCTGAAGCAACGGTGGGGGGCGATGTATCCCTAACTTTTTCATCCACAAATGGTTTTTTTTAATCATAAATGTATAGGCAAGGAAACAATTTGGTAGCCAATTGTGGCTAAGGTGACCAATTTTTTTTGACCCCATTCGACAGACAATTGTAATATTAGTGTTGCCTGCATGTATTTTTGGGATGGGCAAACAAAAAAAATAATTTACTCGTATATAAGCCGTTTTTGTCGGACCAAAAAAATGATGACTGAATCGAGGGTACGGCTTATATGCGCATGAGAAGATGACACATGCACGAAAATGCAAGTTGACAACACCATAACAACATGACGTCATGATGCCATGACGTCATGACGCCATGACGCCGTGACGCCATGACGCCGTGACGCAAGACAATGCAGCCGATACGGTAATTTATTTCAAAATAGAGAAAAGCTAAAGAGATAAGATGCTAAACATTAATAAAAAAATGATTAAAATGATTAAAATGATTAAAAAGCATCGGATTCTCATTAAGGTAGACACATTTCTTTTTTCAAATTGAATAATTTCATATTTTGCATTTACAAAGACAGGCATAATAACTTCCATATGTCTATATTAATCCTAATGATGTGCTTTTGATTCAAACAGTATCTTAGAAATAGCACATGTGATAATTTTTCTTAAGATTTTCCCTTCAAAGTAACACATTTGTACTCACTTTTAAAAACATTAATATGGAGGTGAAAATTGTGAATCAGGGGGCGGCTTATACGAGAGAAATTGTAAAATTCAACGATTTTAAGGCAATTTTAAGGGTACGGCTTATACGCACAGGCTGCTTATATGCGAGTAAACATGGTACATAAAATTACCTATTTGTTAAAGGTTCCAAATAGGAAAAAAATATTGTATTGGCCTGAATATAAGACGACCCCATCTTTTTCAAGACTAAAGTTTGAAAAAAGACTTTTTGAACACCAAAGTCAATTTTTATACCAAAAATAATGACAGTCCTTCTGAAACAAATGATTATAACAATATATTGGAGAGAAAAAGCATGTTATTTTGCCTGATTCAAATCATGCAAAAACTGTCTCATCTTCAAATCTGATATTTTAAATAGTGCAATCACATTTGTACATGAATGGCTTCTGCTTTTTTTATATATATAAATGAATTAATCTACTGTGATCAAACAACAAAATTGGAATAACTGCATTAACCATTTTCAGAATTTTCAAAACCGTTTTCAGAATTCACTTTAAAGATATCTGGCGCCATCTAGCGTTGTGAATGGGTATAATGTCTGGACCCTGAAGGTGGCCGACACTTTTTCAGTCTTTTTTCAACGCAAAGCGGGTTCCACGTTTTAGCTTACGGGTTAGCGGAGAGCCTTATGCACCCATGAAAAGACACGTAAAGTGGCTCGCGAGCCATAGTTTCCCGACCCATCGAGTTAAACGGTAGCGTAATTCACTCCCGTGATCCGCAGAAAAGACACATCACTAACGTTGGCAGATGGAGGAAAACGTGTCCCCGGTGGGGGACGTGAGTAATTGTCAGGCGGAGAAAAAAAATGTGCACCTTGACAGAGAGCAGTCGAGTGAGATAAATCTCCGTGATGGCTTTGGTCATGGACTTGTCCTTAATGCTGCCTCGCTTGGACTTGATCTCGTCCAGTTCGTCGGCGGGCCTGACCAAGTGGAACACCTTGTCGTCCTCCAACAGAGCGTTTCCTAAAACCAGACTTTTGTTAGCATCCACGCACGCTTATGATCACGACTCGCTGAAGTGTTTGTCGGCGGAATTCGAACGAACGCGGTGAGAATTTCAAAGCGAAATGCGATAGTCAAAATGAGCTTTTTGGAAAGACTTACGCTCTTCGTGGTTTTCCTGGTTCTGCTCGTAGTTCTGATGGGTTTGAAGCACTCGCGACAAAACTAAGGTGGCGTTGTCGCGGACCTGAAACGGGAAGGAGATAAAGCATGAGTGACGGCTACCACTACTACTACTATCACTACTACTACTACTACTACTATCACTACTACTACTATCACTACTACTACTATCACTACTCCTATCACTACTACTACTATCACTACTACTACTACTACTGACACTACTACTATCACTACTGCTGACATTACTACTATCACTATTACTATCACTACTAGTGACACTACTACTATCACTACTACTACTACTACCACCACCACCACTACTACTACAACAACCACTACTACTACGACTACTACAACTACCACCACTACTACCACTACTACAACTACCACCACTACTACCACCACTACCATTATTACTACTACCACTACTACAACCACCACCACCACTGCTATTACTACTACAACGACAACAACTACTACTACTACTAGAACAACAACAACAACAACAACTACTACTACTAGAACAACAAAAACTACTACCACCACCATTACCATTGCTACTACTACCAGCACTACAACAAAAACTACTACCACCACCATTACCATTGCTACTACTACCAGCACTACAACAAAAACTACCACTATTACTTCCACTACAACAACAACTACTACTACCACTATAAAACAACTACTACTACCACTATAAAAAACTACTACTACTATAAAAAACTACGACTACTACTACCACCACAATAAAAAACAACTACTACTACTACCACAATAAAAAACTACTACTACCACAATAAAAAACTACTACTACTAGCACAATAAAAAACTACTACAACTACTACCACAATAAAAAAACTACTACAACTACTACCACAATAAAAAAACTACTACAACTACTACCACAATAAAAAAACTACTACAACTACTACCACAATAAAAAAACTACTACAACTACTACCACAATAAAAAAACTACTACAACTACTACCGCAATAAAAAAACTACTACAACTACTACCACAATAAAAAAACTACTACTACTACTACCACAATAAAAAAACTACTACTACTACTACCACAATAAAAAAACTACTACTACTACTACCACAATAAAAAACTACTACTACTACCACTATAAAAAACTACTACTACTACCACTATAAAAACTACTACTACCACTATAAAAAACTACTACTACTACCACCACCACTACTACTACTATTTCATTTTATAATTCGATGAACCTTATATATATAGGAAACAAATTTGAAGATAGGCCATTCATTGAAGATGCGCCGCTTAGTGCGGAAAATACAGTCCTATAAAACATGAACAAATCAGATGGGAAAAAGTCCTATTCTTCATCAGGTGATATATATTTTTTTAAAAATCCTGGATTTCAACCATGATCTGCAAACTAAATGCGGTGACGTCGTTTGGACGAAGCCAACCACACACCACGTCCTTCCAGTAGCACTGACTATTTCATTGGCAGTCTTTTTTTCACGGCCCTCAACTCATTTCAAATCAATTCAGGTAAGCCGGCGACCATGTTTACAGGCCATCTTTTTTCCACAACAATGCGATTAGCAGCGCACGGGGCCACAGACGTACCTTTCGACAGCCAACACCGGCGTTCACGAGAGCAACGCACCCGAAAAGAAGCCAGCGAAATTCGAGCATTTGAAAGGCGGCACACGGGGGGGGAGATTAGCGGGTGACCTTTGTTTTCATCAGGTCGAGGCGGTGAAGGGAAGATTCAGAAGGCTTTGTGAGCGGCGAGCTCGGAGAAGGGGACTGTGGCGCTTTCTCATTATTCGCTGGTGGCGTTCTTGTTTGAACACTCAAAAAGCGGAGTATTAGCAAGGCTCGCCTGAGCTGGAGTAAGCACACTCTCCATACACAGATGGAAAGCTAACACACTTTTGGCCTGAAGTGATGTTAGAATATAGTAATACCTTGACCTACGAGCGCCCCAACATACGAGGAATTGGAGATACGGGTAAAATTCCGTGCAAATATTTGCCTTGAGATATGAGACAAATTTAAGTAAATCATGAGTAGCGACTTTCTGTTTTAGGATCAAATTAAAATGAAGAGTATAGATGTATATTACATTTCCTGATTTTCCCCCTTTTAAATCAGTAATTGTCATTTTTAATCCATTTTTTTCTGTGTTTTTAGTTCAAAAAATATTTTGTAAAATCTAAAAATATATATAAAAAAAGCTAAAATAAACATTGTTTTAGATCTATAAAAAAACAGAATATTCAGGGCTTTTAATCCAGTTCTTTTAATCCATTTATAAAAATAAATAAATAAATATTATATCTAAAATGGTCCGGCCCACGTGAAATCGAGTTGACGTTACGCGGCCCGCGAACCAACCCGAGTCCGACACCCTTGTTTATGAGCACTGGGCGGAGCGTTGCATTTTTTCCGTGTTTTTTATGAGTGCATCCCTCAAGTCTCTCACTCTCTCACCACGTTGTACTGAATAATATCTCATTTTAGTATTAAACATTATAACCACTAGCTATTTGTTACTTTGTTAATAGATGGCGAATTAGAACAAATAAAAATGTTTTTCCAATCCAATATCCTGTTTTTTGGTGTTTTTTTTCAGACGGTGGGAACAAATTAATTAGTATTTAGTTCATTTCTATGGGAAACGTTGAGTTGAGATACGAGTAAATCGACATACGAGCTCGGTCCCGGAACACATTAAACTCGTATCTCAAGGCATAACTGTAATGGATTAATAAAGGAATAAAGTCAACCTGGTAAAGAAATACTAGTCTTCTTTAACTTATAAACAAACCCAACTATGTAGCTGGCTACTTTGTTTGGTACTTTCCCACTCGCTAACTTAAAACTCACTCTGAATATTAACCAAATTAAGTCCTAAAAAGGCATCAATAACAGAATGGTGAAAAAAAATTGTATTAAGAATGAAGTTGAATGTTAAAAAAAGTTATGTGACTTGAGTTGTTAGTTAATGAAATTACATATATGTATGACAACAAAGTATGTTATGACAATTCCGCCTTAAAAGCTGTAAATTCTGATGATTTAGCGCAAACGATACTTTTGAGTTAGCGTTAACATATGGCGAAACTAATTTCATACTAGTGTCCTCAAAATGAAAGAAAATCCAACAATTTTAGCCCAAATACCAAAATTAAAATCAAAGCCAATCACTTTATGAACGTGAAGCCTTTTTACAACAATTACTAATTTATAGTCACCCTTCCAAGTGACACAAAAAAGAGAAAAAAATAAAAACTTAGTCCAAAAAAACAAACTACGACGGCCAATACGTACATTGTAGTGAGCCAGTGTGTTGACGCGTTTCCATCTGCCTTCTTTTTGCGATGTCAAGTCCAGATCGGATAAAATCTGACCCGTGGAGCCCGGCCGCCACTCTGCGGAGAAGAACAAAAATATATATCTTTTTTAAAAACAATAAAGAGTTGAGCCCTGGAGTGAGTCACTCCATCACTTCAATGCAAACACACTTGTTTATTTTTAGTCAGATGAAACTTTTCCGTATATTGAGCGACTGCTCCCCCGATGTTTTTATCTACGGGTATTTATTATTGCTCTGTATTATAATCCGAGCGACTGGGGATGTCCCATTTTCTCAGTAGAAAAGTCGGCGAATATTGAAAAAGACAAGAGGCACAGAACTGAAAATAAAGATCGGATCTTGGCAAAAAAAAAATCTTTTCATGTTATGAAGTCGGGTGGGTGTCTGTAATTTTGAAAATGTGAGGTCATACAACTGTCAAAGTTCATATAAACACCACGAGTGATATGACCATATTTTCTCGCATATTAGCCGCCTCCGCGTATAAGCCTTAAAATTTCCTTAAAATTGTTGAATTTGACGATTTCTCTTGTATAAGACGCCCCTTGAAAAAGAGGGGGTCGTCTTATATTCGGACCAATACAATATTTTTTTTCCTAAATGGAACCTTTAACAAATTAGGTAATTTTACGTACCGTATATACTCGCATATAAGCCATCACTGCGTATAAGCTGCACCCTTAAAATTGCCTTAAAACTGTTGAATTTTACAATTTCTCTCGTATAAGCCGCCCCCTGATTGACAATTTTCACCTCCATATTCATGGTTTTAATAGGGAGTACAAATGTGTTACTTTGAAGGGAAATATTAAGAAAAATCATGGCATGTGCTATTTCTGAGATACTGTATGAATGGAAAGGGTGTTGCCTGCACGTAGACAAATTTAAAAAAGGAAGTCATGTGAGCAGTACAACCAGGAAGTGTGTCTGTAGCGATCTAGTTTGTCATCCCTAGCTAAGATGGCGACGCCCTGAGCAAGCAATGGCAGGCACAATTGAGTTTTTTCACATTTTATGCAAGATATGGTTTATTTTTTTCCTTGAATGTCATTCATAGACGTCAAAAGAAAATTTGTTTAGCGTTTAATCTGTTTATCTTTTCTCTATTTTGAAATAAATGAGCGCATTGGCCGCATTTTCTTGCGTTATTAGATTAGATTAGATAACTTTATTCATCCCGTATTCGGGAAATTTCATTGTCACAGTAGCAAGAGCGTGAGAATACAGACACAGCAAAAGACATTTTAGACATAAATAGGTAATAAATAAGTTAATAAATAAATAAGCGCGTTGCTGAAATATATATAAATATAGTACATATACATAGATGTACATGTATATGTATGTATATGGCATATATTCTTTTTCACCTTGCAGTTTCGTGTAGTTTTCTCCAGGTACTCCACATTCCTCACATCTACCAAAAACATGCTAGGCTAGCTGGTTGCACACTTTAAATTGCTAACCCTAGCTATGATTTGTTGTCCTTTGTCTCCTTGTGCCCTGCGATTGGCTGGTCACCGATTCACGGTGTCTCCCGCCTGGTACCCTAAGTCAGCTGGGATAGGCTCCAGCACCCCCGCAACTCTTCTGAGGATATGCGGTTCAGAATATGAATGAAAAAAAGAAATATATATATATGGGGGAAAAACTGCTGGTGTGTGCAGAGCAGATAGCTGACTTTGTTAAAAAATATTCCAAATGTAATTCCATAGCTGATTGGCAGCTGGATACTTTTGAATAACGATGAGATTGAAGCGCGGCGCCGACCTGAGTTGGGGCGCCATCGCTGCTCATTTACAATTAGAGAAGCACACGAGAGGGTTATCGTCCCGATGCACCGCGAAGGGCGACAGATCCGCGCTTATCTGAAACGCAGAACGGAATGAGATCGGCGCCGTGCGTGGGTATTGGGGGGGTGAGACGGGGGACGGGGGGGCGTCTTTGATGTAGCAAAAAATGTCGGAGGAGATTTCAGCTTTTGAAGTCGGCTCCCCCGAGGTTTGCGACTTGAGAACTTTGTTTAGAGAATAAAAGCTATTATTTTCGCCGCGACGGTGGAATAACTTGCTTCGATAAGATGGAATTTTTAAAAAAATTGGAAATGTTTTCAAGAGGGAATACTGTGAATAATCACGTTTCGGCGACATTGATGTAATTTGGTCTCTAGTCCATTTAACCTGAATTAGTTAATTAGTTCATCACTACAGAAAACATACCATCTCGGCCCGAATATAAGACGATGTATTTTGCATTGAAATTAGACTGAAAAAGTGTCAATCATCTTAGAATAGGGGTCTAGACGTTATGATATCTTTAGAGCGAATGCTAAAAACTGATGCTTAATGCAGTTGTTGCAATTTTTTTAAATCACAGTAGATTGTTTTATTTACATTTCAAATTGCACTTTAGTTTACATATTAAATGTTCAGATGTGATAGGTTTTGCATGATTTGAATGAGGCAAAATAACATGATTTGTCTCTCCAATCTATTGTTAAAATCATTTGTTTCATCTCATTTTCTGAACTGCTTTATCTTCACTAGGGTCAAGGGGGGTGCTGGAGCCTATCCCAGCTGACTTAAAACCGGACACCCTGAATTGGTGGCCAGCCTAGGGGCAATTTAGAGTGCTAAATTTGCCTAGCATGCATGTATTTGGAAATGTGGGAGGAAACCGGAGTACCCGGAGAAAACCCATGCAGGCCCGGGGAGAACATGCAAACTCCACACAGGTGAATCAACCTGGATTTGAAACCAGGGCCTCGGAGCTGCGAGGCCGACGTGCTAACCACTCATTCACCGGCCTGCCTTTAAAACAACATGTAAACCCAAAACATGACAAAATTAACCGGTATTGGTGTTCGATTATTTTAAAAACAGATCCACCAATCCAAAAAAGGAACACGTTAAGTTGAACCGACCTGGATTTGAACCCAGGTCTCCCACGGTGAGCCTGAGGTGCTAACCAATCAGCCACCAGACCGCCCTGTTTTAGATGTACTGTCATTATTTTGCCTATTAAAATTGAACTTGATGTTCAAAAAGTCTTTTTTCAAACTTGAGTCTTGAAAGAGGGGGTCGTCTTATAATCAGGGTCGTCTTATAATCGAGGTTGTCTTATATTTGAGGTCGTCTTATATTCAGGGTCGTCTTATAATCTAGGTCGTCTTATATTCAGGGTTGTCTTATATTCAGGGTCGTCTTATAATCAAGGTCGTCTTATAATCAAGGTCGTCTTATAATCAAGGTCGTCTTATATTCAGGGTCGTCTTATAATCAGGGTCGTCTTATATTCAGGGTCGTCTTATAATCAGGGTCGTCTTATATTCAGGGTCGTCTTATATTCAGGGTCGTCTTATATTCAGGGTCGTCTTATATTCAGGGTCGTCTTATATTCAGGGTCGTCTTATATTCAGGGTCGTCTTATAATCAGGGTCGTCTTGTAATCAGGGTCGTCTTGTAATCAGGGTCGTCTTGTAATCAGGGTCGTCTTGTAATCAGGGTCGTCTTGTAATCAGGGTCGTCTTGTAATCAGGGTCGTCTTGTAATCAGGGTCGTCTTATAATCAGGGTCGTCTTACAATCAGGGTCGTCTTACAATCAGGGTCGTCTTACAATCAGGGTCGTCTTACAATCAGGGTCGTCTTATATTCAGGGTCGTCTTATATTCAGGGTCGTCTTATATTCAGGGTCGTCTTATATTCAGGGTCGTCTTATATTCAGGGTCGTCTTATATTCAGGGTCGTCTTATATTCGGGCCAATCCGGCCATAGCCGTCCGTATTAAAACCACAACTCCCATGTGACCCTTGACAAAGAAGAGTTTAACAAGCGTGCTAATTTTCAGTGCTATTACCTTAGCATCTCTTGCCATTAGCAATTATTTCCCACTTTTTTTGCATCTGTCTGGCGAAACTAATGCATTGAATGTAGTAAATGATGTTTAAGCAATTGCGAATTCGTGCCGAGCAGCCGCCTTTCTCGCGCTACCGCTCACGGGTCAATGGCAAGGCTCAAAACAATATTTTCGTTAGCATTCCGTGCCGGCACGACAAACAAACGTGAAGAAAAAGCCTATTTTGATTGGTCCGCAATCTCCAGACTCACCCAGCGTGACGCTGTCGACTTTGGGCCGCGTGGAATAAGGCAGGTTTCTGTAAACTTGCTCGATAATCTTCTCCTTCACCTGGGAGATGGTGTCGCAGCTCAGAACCTTGACGGGCGTCACGTCCTGACCCTCGCCGAGAACCAGCACCTGAAGAGTCTGGTGATAGCGAGAAGGGCGAGTCATAAATGCGGGAATTTTGTGGGTGTTTGGGATTTTTTGGGGGGGAAGGTAGTTATGTATTCATTTCTGATATCTGGATGGTTATGTTCATTATATTTGTATGATAAAAGCATTCGATTCAATTCGATCCAATGAAACGGAAGAGGTGATTCAATTTGGGGGTGAGGTCAAAGGTCAGAAAAGGAATTTCAGCCTTTTTTAATCTTTCTAACTCAATTTTGGAGGGGAGGTAATATTTATTTGTTCAATTTCTGTACTGCTTATCTTCACAGGGGTCACAGGGGGGTGCCGGAGCCGATCCCAGCCTACTACAGCAGAGCTCAGGGGACACTCAGGACCCTTGTGAGGATTAACAGTATGGAAAATGATTTTTTTGTTGTCTTTCTTCAGT
Source organism: Stigmatopora argus (assembly GCF_051989625.1). NCBI lineage: Eukaryota > Metazoa > Chordata > Actinopteri > Syngnathiformes > Syngnathidae > Stigmatopora > Stigmatopora argus. The sequence continues at coordinate 22,055,742 of NC_135389.1, read as the reverse complement.
TTTAATTATAGTTTTTAGAATGGGTTTGCTAGTTATTATCGCTTTTAAATTTAGATTTTTTTAATCTTAATTATTAATTTGACTACATTTTTAAAATGACCTCTTCGTAGTTTGATATAGAACTTTTTCTATGAAATGACTTTTTCATATTATAATATAGAACTTTTTGATAAAATGACTTTTTCATAGTTGAATATATGCACATACCAGAATTTATTTAGTCATTATTAAAGTAAAAGATAAATATAATGTGTGTGTGCCAATGAATTACTATTGCTTTAAAATTTAGAACCAACATCTAATTCTAATTATTAATTTGACATCATTTTAAAAAATGACTTTTTCATAGTTTAATAAACTTTTTTATGAGATGACTTTCTTAGTTTAACATAGAACTTTTTTATTAAATGACTTTTTCATAGTTTAATATAGATTTTTTTTAAATAAAATGACTTAGTTTAATATAGATTTTTTTTAATAAAATGACTTAGTTTAATATAGAACTTTTTTTAATAAAATGACTTAGTTTAATATAGAACTTTTTTTTAAAAATGACTTTTTCATAGTTTAATATAGAACTTTTTTATAAAATGACTTTTTCAGTTTAACATAGAACTTTTTTATAAAATGACTTTTTCATAGTTGAATATATACATATCTCAGAATTTATTTTGTCATTATTAAAGTAAAAGATAAATATGATTGCATGTATTGTGTTACTATTGCTTAAAAAATTAGAATAAACTTCTAATTCTAATTATTAATCTGACATCTTAAGACATCTTTTAAACATTTTAAAAATGACTTTTTCATAGTTTAATATAGAATGTTTTATAAAATAACTTTCATAGTTTAATATAGATTTTTTTTTAAACTGACAGTTTAATATAGAACTTTTTTTTATAAAATGACTTAATTTAATATAAACTTTTTTATAAAATGACTCTTATTTTAACGTAGAACTTTTTTATAAAATGACTTTTTCATAGTTGAATATATACATATACCAGAATTAATGTCATCATTATTAAAGTAAAAGATAAATATGATTGCATGCCTCTGCGCAAACGACAAAAATATTCCCATGTCAAAAAATAACTTTGGTTAGCTGGCATAAATTGCAATTGATTGAGAGCGAAAGTGTCCAATTGGATACGTACGAACGTACGCGCGCGGCTGTCAAGATGCCCGTTATCATGGCAACCGGCCGGGCTTGACGTAGCGGTGGCACCTGATAGGTAGGCTGACATGCCAGCCCGAGTTAATGACCGCGGCTTGGCGGGAGGAACTCCAGTCACTCGGTCAGAAACTAATTGACCACTTGATGCAATCGAAAAGGATGGCGAGGGCGAGGGGGAAGGAAGCGGCGTGGGGAGCGCGGCCAATCTAATTCCACTTACTCTGCATTGGAGTGGCAGTGCGAAGAGCGGCCCGTGAAATCTAAAGTAACCGTGGAGGCCACGCTATTTTTTTTTCCTTTTTCTTGCTTTGCTCTCTTCTCTGTAATTCAATCCCGGGAAGCCATCCATCAACGCGGGGAAATTGGGAGCTAATTCCATCATTTTCATGCACATGGCCATTAGCTGTTGTCCATTTTATTTGTAATCTATTTAGTGGGGGGCCGAGTGGGTAGCGTGTCAGGCTCGCAGGTCTGGAGGTTTGGGTTCGAGCCCAGGTGGGTCCTCACTGTGTGGAGTTCGCATGTTGTGCCCGGGCTTGCGTGGGTTTTCTCCGGGTACTCCGGTTTCCTCCCACATTCCCAAAACATGCATGCTAGGCTAGCTGGTTTGAACCTCTAAATTGCCTAACCCTAGCTATGATTGGTTGTCCTTTGTCTCCTCGTGCGCTGTGATTGGCTGTCCACCGATTCAGGGTGTTCCCAGACTGGTGCCTAAAGTTGGCTGTGGTAGGCTCCAGCACCCCCTGCGATTGAGAGGGTAGTAGGTCGGCTGCATAGTTTTGGGCTCCTGGGTTCGAACCCAGGTGGGTCTTCAATGTGTGAAGTTTGCATGTTCTCTCTGGGCTTGCGTGGGTTTTTTTCCGGGTACTCCGGTTTCCTCCCACATCCCCAAAACACGCATGCTAGGCTAATTGTGTGCTAATATGCTTAACCCTAGCTAAGATTGGTTGTCCTTTCTCTCCTCGTGCTCTGTGATTGGCTGGCCACCGATTCAGGGTGTTCACCGCCTGGTGCCTGTGATAGGCTCCAGCACCCCCTGCGACCGAGTGGGTAGCAGGTCGGCCTCACAGTTCCCGGGTTTGATCCCAGGTGGGTCTTCAATATGTAAGTTTGCATTTTCTCCTTGGGCTTGCGTGGGTTTTCTCCGGGTGCTCCAGTTTCCTCCCACATCCAATGAACATGCTAAGCTAGCTGGTTGAACCTCTAAATTGCCTAACCCTAGCCATGATTAGTGTTCATTTGTCTCCTCGTGAGCTGTGATTGGCTTGCCACCGATTCAGGGTGTCCCCTGCCTAGTCCCCATAATTAGCTGGGAGAGGCTCTAGCACCCCCTTGCGGTTAAGCGGTTGAAAAAATTAATGCATTTAGCGAGTTGAACAATAGCCTCTTCCGTACCGACACTATACAGGAGCAGAAAGTGCAAACGGATACGGCACAAGGGCTTGTAATCATGAACCTGTCGTTTCCAGGGTTGTCTTGCCTTGCCTGGCCGTCTTTTTCCACGCGAATACATGACACCAAAAATGGATGTCATACAAAAGCAGCCGTTGGCCTCAGGGCAAGATTTTTCTTCCCCCTCACTCGGTTACCACGGCGACCGTGCAGCACGGCCGCGCAATCGAAAAATCAGTCGTTCCGGTATGTACACGTTAGCGCGCGTTTACGCCGTAGTGCAATGTATGTGTTTTTGGTCGTACCAGCACGGAATACTCCACGTCATCGCCCAGCAGGCCGGTGTCGTTCAGGGTGTACTTGGCTTTCTTCACGCGGGCATCCACGGGGCCTTTCTCAATCTGGTGCTTGATGGCGCGGAACAATTTGTACAAGGGCTCGCCGGCGGAATCCTGTCATGAAAAAAAAGAAAAATCATAGAAATGGAGCCTTGGGGTAAATATGGTGCCCGGGTTAAGTGGAAAAATCGACAAGAGTATTGTTATAGAAATTGAGGAGGGCAAGAATTTTGGAGAAAAAAAAATAGAAAAGTTGAGAATGTGGAGAGTTCGCTGTAATTTTCCCGTATTTTATGAGTTTTGTGGTCATTTCAAATTGTGTACGCCGTATAACAGCTTTTGTACGGGATTTTTTTTGTGTTTTTTAGTCAAACCGATTTAAATATAGCGTGTCAGCAAGCAATGTACCCAGCTTTTTTAACTATGTAAATATAGCCTGTCAGCAAGCAATGTACCCAGATTTTCACTATGTAAATATAGCGTGTCAGCAAGCAATGTACACAGATTTTCACTATGTAAATATAGCGTGTTAGCAAGCAATGTACCCAGATTTTCACTATGTAAATATAGCGTCAGCAAGCAATGTACCCAGATTTTCACTATGTAAATATAGCGTGTCAGCAAGCAATGTACCCAGCTTTTTTAACTATGTAAATATAGCCTGTCAGCAAGCAATGTACCCAGATTTTCACTATGTAAATATAGCGTGTCAGCAAGCAATGTACCCAATTTTTCACTATATAAATATAGCATGTCCGCAATCAATGTACCCCGATTTTAACGATGTAAATATAGCCTGTCAGCAAGCAATGTACCCAGATTTTCACTATGTAAATATAGCCTGTCGGCAAGCAATGTACCCAGATTTTCACTTTGGAAATATAGCCTGTCAGCAAGCAATGTACCCAGATTTTTTTAACTATGTAAATAGTGTGTTAGCAAGCAATGTACCCAGATTTCCACTATGTAAATATAGCGTGTCAGCAAGCAATGTACCCAGATTTTCATGATGTAAATATAGCGTGTCAGCAAGCAATGTACCCAGAATCTTGAATTTAGTGCATACTGATTGGGCACCCTGTATACTTTGGAGAACATTTTAAGACTTAAGTGCACACTATGTGGGTAAATATGTTTTTTAATCACTTATTAATGGGAATTGCAATCTTTAGGTATGGTTTTACCTTTAAGAACTGGTAAAGGCAGATTGACATCCAGTTGCATAGCATCCTTTCCACCACCGTCTCTGATCTGAAAGAAAAATCATATTTAATTTCATTTTTCGATTCCTCACAAGGCAGGGGGTGCTGGAGCCCATCCCAGAAAATTCAAGACATCAGGCAGAGGGGGGAAACCCTTCCTGTGAGGCCAGCCAATCGCAGGGCAGATTAGATTTAATCAATTCCTATATTCAAAGACGGACTAAGTCACTTTTGAAATGTACATTTTTGGTCGTATTTTTATTTAAAAAATCTATTTGAGAGAAATAGTTGGATTTCTGTGTATTCAAGGTAATGGAGAATATTACATTTTGGATTTCAATACATTATGTCAAGATACATTCACAATTAAAATAGATTAAACACAAGCATAATCACAGTATTTGAAAATTACTTGCATTATTTTAAATGTTTAACTCCCTTAACTGCGCAATAACTGTGATTCACTGCCATTAATAGACGATAAATCCCTTTGAAATTAAATGATTTTTTTCCCTCAACCTCATTTGCATGCACATAAAAAAAACATGTTTTATGAAAACCAATTCAAACGGCAACAAATAAAGTCGTAGCCTAAATGGAGATAAAGCGGCTTAAAAAAGTACTTTGTTTTGATATGAAATATGACAACGAAAACACGTACACATTTAAGACGGGTTTTTTTTCGCACAATGTTGACGAGGCAAATTTCTGCAACGTTCGTCATTGTCGACGTCGATCAAACGATGGACATTTTGACAGATATTTTGACGGATATCTACCGCTGGCAACCGCCGCGGTCCCGATGCATTGATAGCGGTTAGCATGCCTAATTAGATGTGTTGAAGAAGGAGAGGGGGGGGGCAAGGTTTTTCGTGTTGGCGCAATGACCTAATCAGCATAATGAGCTTCTCCACTGGGGGATAATTAAGACCCGCATTTGTTTAACAGCCAGCGGCTAAGTGGCAAAACACGGCAAAGAGTTCAAGTGATATCGGTGCATCCCGATAAGGATGAGGGATGGCGACGCAAGATGGCTTCTGCCGTGGAGGCGTCAACCTTCACGCGATCGTTTGCATCCGAGATATAAAACGCCAATGGGCGTCGTTTCTTCGGTGTGATGCGCTTAAATGTATCTTGAGTTTATGGCAATGTCCGAAAATTGAATACCGAATATCGCGGTTAATGTGGACCAAACATGGCCGCGAAAATTGAAAAATCGCGAAGTAGGGTCAACCCTATTGAAAAAAATGTGTATGTATATGAATGTGTGTATGTGTGTATGTGTGTATGTGTGTATGTGTGTATGTGTGTGTGTGTGTATGTGTGTATGTGTGTATGTGTGTGTATGTGTGTATGTGTGTATGTGTGTATGTGTGTATGTGTGTATGTGTGTGTGTGTGTGTGTGTGTATGTGTGTGTGTGTGTATGTGTGTGTGTATGTGTGTGTATGTGTGTGTATGTGGATGTGGATGTGGATGTGGATGTGGATGTATATGTGTATGTGTATGTATATGTATATGAATTATTTCCCGGGATTTCTAATTAATTTTAAATCATCAATATTAACTTGCTCAACCAAATATTTACAAAATCTCTCATGATTATTACTTAGGGCAAAGCGCATCAAAGTTATGGAATTGAAAATCAGAATACATTTGTGTTTCTTATTAAACGAAAAGTATTTGACATAGAAATGCTCTTTTGAAAAATATTTTTCAGGGACCTTGCCAGGTTTGCGAAACTTACCGGCGTAACATGAGTTTGGGGTTTTTGCTGTGTACATATTCCTCCATGAGCTCCAGCAACAGGGTCCGCATGATGTCCGTGTAGTACTCCAGCTTGCCGTGCAGCGCCACCGTCAGCAACGAGGCAAAATACACCTTGGCCCTGGCGTTGAAGTCGTGACTGCGCTCCAGCGTGCGAATAAACTGCAAATAGCAAAAAGCAACAAACAGGTTCAGATGGTCCAACGTGAAAATGGAGTAATACCTTGACAGACGAGCTTAACGCGTTCCGGGACCCCAGCTCATTTGTCAAATCACTCGTACCTCAAATCAAATTTTACATATAAAACAATAGCAACACGCTTATTTATTTATTACCTATTTATTTGTGTCTAAAATGTCTTTTGCTGTGTCTGTATTCTCACCCTCTTGCTACCGCGACAGTGAAATCTCCCGAATACGGGATGAATAAAGTTATCTAATCCAAAATAAACTAATATAAGATAAGATAAGCTAAACTAAGCTAAAATAAGATAAGCTAAGATAAACTAAGATAAGCTAAACTACGCTAAGCTGCTACGCTAAGCTATGCTAAGATAAGCTAAGCTAAACTAAACTAAGCTGATCTAATATAATATAACAGCATAATATAATATAAAATACAAATGATTCCGTTACCACCCTCTGCCAAAAAAGAATGCAATTTGCAATTTAACATAAATGAATTTAGATTACTATACATATAATATAAAACACACACATTTAAAAATAAATTTTAATCTTACATTGGCGAGCCAGCTCAGTCACACGTACACCCCTCTGATGTTTTTCCAATTATTTCACGCTTAATATCGACTTTCATCATATGCTTTTTCTTTGAACTACCCTTCATTGCACATGTTGGCTTTGGACCCATTGTTTTTTCACTTCATTCTGCACTGATTAACGCAAAAAAAAAAAAGGAAAAATGCAAACTGTATGGCCAGTGCTCATAGATATCTTTACCTGATCTTTCCACATATCTCAAATTTCTCGTAAGTTGGGACACGCGTACGTCAAGGTATGATTTTACGCCAAATTAGACCACAAGAGCGACATAGCAAGTGGTTGCCATTTTGTGGGATGTTCTCCCCCGCATTGGAATGAGCGGCGGCGGAGTGACGGCTCGTTTTGACGTCCGGTGATTTAACATTCGGGATGACATCGGCGGTGGATTTTCACTTTCACTGGGAGACAAGTCTGCAAAATGTTCGGAAATAACGAGCGCTAATAATGACGGCGGTAAACACGGTGATGGCTCGGCTCAGAGATTTGGAGTTAACACCTCCGAGGCGCGCTTGGGTTATTAGAGACCTTCCAATCTGCTGCGCTGCCGTGTCTTCCGCCATCTAAAATTGGACCCGTCCGTCAGTGTCTGACAGTGGCCCGGGCCCAATTGAAAATGGGAGCCAATAAAGGATTCCGAGAGAAAATGGAGGACTGCGAACTGGCACTTGTGTGTAGGTTTAACAGAAACAGAAATAATACTGGCAGGGTTTTCGTTGCTGTTGTCGTTAAAGGCCGTAGATGTCAAATCAATTGAACTGGGACGGCTGGCATTGAACGATCGGCGTCAATGGCGGTCGAGGAGTTCGTTTATGAATGAAATCGGTTTGAATGTGGAAGGTTGTTGTTTCCTTGGTTCGAGTGGCAAAAAGTTACGGTGTACTTCACGTCAAAAGTTGTTTTTGAGAGCAACTCTGGCAACCATTGAGTTGATAGAAAAACATTCATAAAAGCAAATTCATTGAGTTTCAAGACCCGGTCAGGGTCGAAGATAGAGAAATATCAATTTTAAAATGTTATAAGTATCAACACTAGCCAAAACAACTCACCTAGCACGTTAGATGCTAAAAGTTAGTGTTTGAGTTTCAGTGAAAAGATGAAATGATTAAAATACGAATACATACAATCACCCCCGCAAAAAAATCTAATGATTACAAAGAGTTAAAGATATATTTTTTTTATCATTGATACTAGATTTGCTATCATGTCCCCCATAAAATGAAGTCAATTATTTCACGCTTAATATCGACTGTCATCATACGCTTTTTCTTCACACTACCGTTCATTGCACAAGGGTCGCAGGGGGTGCTGGAGCCTATCCCAGCTAGCTACTGGCACCAGGCGGGGGACACCCTGAATCGGTGGCCGGCCAATCGCAGGGCACGAGGAGACAAAGCAAAACCAATCGTAGCTAGGCTTTGGCAATTTAGCATTCAATTAGCATAGCATGCATGTTTTTGGAATGTGGGTGGAAACCAGAGTACTTGGAGAAAACCCATGCAAGCCCGGGGAGAACATGCAAACTCCACACATTGAGGACCCACCTGGGATTGAACCCTCGACCCCAGAACTGTGAGGCCGACGCGCTACCCACTCGGTCGTAAGGGGTGCTGGAGCCCAAGAAATTTCCCGAATACGGGATGAAATAAAGTTCTAACCAGGCAGGAAACTCTGAATGGGTGGCCAGCCAATCGCAGGCCACAAGAAGACAAAGGACAACCAATCATAGCTAGGGTTAGGAAATTTAGCATACAATTAGCCTAGCATGCATGTTTTTGAGAAAGCGGAGGACCCATAGAAAACCCACGGTGAACATGCAAACTCCACACAGTGAGGACCCATCTGGGATCGAACCCTCGACTTCAGAACTGTGAGGCCCATAATAAACGTGAAAAATGTCATTTTAAAAAGTGTTCTTACATTAATGAGAAAAGTCTTGGAGTTGAGAAGGTTGGAGAACTGGTTGAGCGCCAGCGCGATGGTAGTCCGACGCGCCTCGGGAATGTCCAGCTTGCCCGTAATCATCACGTCGTTGGCGCCGTCTTTGGAGGGCAGGAAGAAAACCCGATCTGTGTAGGTCTTGTAGTCCAGGAAGGGCATGCGACCCTCGCTCAGGTCGTTGGTGTGGTCCTCCATTTCGATCATCAGGTCTGCCGCACACACGCAATGCACTCATTCCAAGTGAACTGAGGATTTTCGTGTCGTCTATGTGGTCAAGGTGTACCATATTGTCTCGCGCATAAACTGTATTTCTAATTCTAATTTGTCTATGAATGAGATTCGAGAAAAAAAACATATCTAACATAAAACGTGAAAAAACTCACTCACTTGTGCTTGCCATTGCTCGCTCAGGGCGCCGCCATCTTACCTTTTACAGGTAGTTAAACGTGCCCTGATTGGACAGACGCGAGTAGCTTTCATACGCGTTTGTAGTATTTACCATGTCAGGACATCCCAATAATTGTTAAGGCTGATCGAAGGTCTTGCGGTCTATCATTAAAAATCAGCCTTTGCGTAATGTGTACCTCATGCTATTATTGCACCCAGAGACTTGATGAAAACCAGACCACTACGGACGGACACATTTCCTGGTTGTACTGCTCACGTGACTTTATGAATTTGTCTACGTGGAGGCCACACCCTTTCCAGCACACGATCCTTTCAATTCATACAGTATCTCAGAAAAACCACGTGCGATGATTTTTCTTAAGATTTTCCCTTCAAAGTAACACATTTGTACTCCCTATTAAAACCATGAATATAGAAGTGAACATTTTGAATCGGGTGGCGGCTTATACGAGAGAAATTGTCAAATTCAACCATTTTAAGGCAGTTTTAAGGGTGTGGCTTATACGCAGAAGCAGCTAATATGCGAGAAAATACGGTAAATGATAGAGTTGAAAATTGTGAATCAGGTGGCGGCTTATACGAGAGAAATTGTAAAATTCAACCAATTTAGGGCAGTTTTAAGGGCGCGGCTTATACGCGGAGGCGGCTAATATGCGAGAAAGTACGGTAAATGATAGGTGAAAATTGTGAATCGGGTGTCGGCTTATACGAGAGAAATTGTAAAATTCACCAATTTTAAAGCAATTTTAAGGGCGCGGCTTATACGTGGAAGGAGCTAACATGCGAGAAAATACGGTAAATGATACACGATCTGAAGTGTGGCGATTTCTGTAGCCTACCCGTGAACTCTTTCTTGCAGCGGTCTCGCACGCTCTCTTCCAAGTTCTCCAGTTGGTGTTTTACCTTCTCGTACTCCCTCTCGGCTTGTTGACTCTTCCTCCTGTACACACACACACACAAAACACACACACACACACACACACACACACACACAAAACACGCATACGGCATTCCGAATTAGCCCGACGCAATTCTGGCAAACACTCAGCGAGAGTGTCCGGATTTTGCCTCCCGTTAAAAGCTCATTTTGGAAATCCTCTTGTTGTATAAAGAGCGGCGGCGGCGTTCAAATATTTGACTTGGTTAACGATGCTGCTCTTATTGGTTCTTTCGTTTTATGAAATAAGACTTTTTAAGCTGCGGTTTGTCCCATGATTACTGTTTGTTTTCTTAAATGGGCTTTTTTTTTTATATGGTCACTGACTCTACCGCAACTAGTGTTCTATTTTTTTCCTATTTTAATGATAATATTCTTTTTTTTTTGTACAAACTGCATTGCTTATTAATATGGACTACATTTCTCAAGATGTAAAATTTAAGACCCTTTTAAAACCGTCTGACGACTAAATTTAATGACAAATTTCATGGCCGTGGCTTCATTTGGTCATGAAAATCTATCTTTTCTATTACAATAATTGTTTTCGGATGAGTCGACATCATTTTTCTTCTTTGCGGATTGGACATGTCTTTGACACATTTTGCATAATGCAGTGTGGAATTTAAAATTTCAGGAATTCCCGGACCAATCAGATTCGTTGAAAAGTCAAAGCCTTTTATACAGGTAAGAATTGAGGATTTTTTTTAAAGTCTTGTACAATAGATAATAATGATTAAACATTAGCCCTTGTTTTGATTAGGGTTAGTTGGAGTATTGGTTGGTTTGTTTGTTTTTCGCCTCTTGTGTCCCTCCGTGCTTCCCTTCCTCTTGTAACCAGCTATGTGTACTTGGTAATCAACCCTTGTCTGTGTATTTAAACCCCGTGGGTTTGTTAGTCATTGTCGGACCGTCTGCTTTACCCTGCTTTCTACTGGAATTAAATGCGACAATAAAGAATATAGAAAGAAGGCTTTTTGATTCACCTCCCCACATAACTATTTGACAACATTCACATCTAAAATTAGATACAAATTGAGAGATACATGAATTGATGGCAGAGTAGATTACTTTTGCCTCAGCCAATCGCTCCCCTTATTAATGATTGCAATTATTAAGAGATAAAAATTCAAAAAATGTACAAATGCAACATAGGATTTAGTGATTTGGAGTGAAAGTGATAGTTTGCTAAACTTGTTAGCATGTTCTTTATGCTCGAGTTATCTGAATAACTCTTAAAATGTTACGTCGTCACTGACATCACCAGGCATGTCAGTCATTTAACATTAGTATACCGTACTTATTCAGCCTGTTGTTCTCTATTTTATTTTAATTTTAAATTGCCTTTCGAGATGGCATTAATCTTATAAGTACTGTAAAGTTTTTTCCAACAAATAACTTCTGTACTGTACTGTCAAATAATAATTTTAATAATGAATGTGAACAGAAGGCAGAAGGAAGATTCATTAATTCCGTAATGCCGACCTACAGCCGCATAGCTTTTACCTTCCCTTAGCATGTCCAGAAGTGTAGCTTTAGCTAGCATCTTCCGCTGCTTTTTGGATTTTATCAAATAATTTTCCCCCCAAAAATGCGCCTTATAATCCAGTGCGACTTGTGTTTTTTCCTCCTACAGCCGCATAGCTTTTACCTTCCCTTAGCATGTCAGGAAGTTTAGCTTTAGCTGCAATAGCTAGCATCTTCTGCTGCCTTTTGGATTTTATCAAACAATTTTACCCAAAAAAATTGCCTTCTACTCCAGTGCGCCTTGTGTGTTTTTTTTTCCCTTCATAATGATGCATTTTTTGGCTGGTGCGACATACTCAGGTGCGACTTATAGTCCAAAAATACGGTAATCGGTTACTGTGTGTCATCTAAAAGGTGTTTACTCACCTGTAGCAGTAGACGGAGATGGCGATGATGAGCAACATGGGCACGATGACGGCGGGGATGATGATGTAGAGCGCCAAATCGTTCTTGCTCTCGTACTGCACGGAGCCCACCACCCACTCCCCTTTGCCAAACTTGATCTGTGAATAAAGCGCATCAAAAGAGAGGGTGGAATCTTATGACTAAGCACTTTTTAGACACTTACTCGGCTACGGCCGATGCTAAAAGCGGCAAAGGCGTGGGGAATCGACATAATTGCCCCGTGTAATTTATGCTGAACTGCCGCGAGGTCTCCGAGTGTTTCAAAGTGCTGCGACTTGGTGGCCCGGCGTGGAGAGAACAAATCCACCACGGAACTGCTTTGGGAAAAATACAACTCTCCAACTATGTTTTAATCTCCTCTTGGCTTTTTAATGTTTTTTTAAAATCACCCAAGTTCTTTTTATACTAGGAAAATAGTTTTATTGTAGTAACAGATTAACAACAAAACAGACAACGGTGTTATGCTAACATTAATGCTAACATTAGTCCTTGTTTTGGTTAGGGTCAGTTGGAATATTGGTTGGTTTGTTTGCTTTTCGCCTCTTTTGTCCCTGCGTGCGTCCCTTCCTCTCGTAACCAGCTGCATGTACTTAGTAATAAACCATTGTCTGTGTATTTAAAGCCGGTGGGTTTGTTAGTTATTGTCGGATTGTCTGTTTTACCCTGCTTTGTTTACACCATGCCACGTTACCGTGTCATGTTCCCCGTTTCCCCATTTGGTTTTGTGATTAGATTTCTAAGTCTTTGTTAGTTTTTAAAGATTCCTGCATGAGTGATTAAAGTTTTCCATCCAAGTTCATGACGGCTTCCCTGCATTTGGGTCCGACTACGACGCCACGTTTACGTAACCGTTTCTATGGTGGCGTGAAGCTAGCAAAGGCGATGACGGTGTTATAAATGCAGAACGGGTCATTTTTCAAAAATACCGTATTTTCACGACTATAAGGCGCACTTAAGTCTTAAATTTTCTCCAAAATAGACAGCGCGCCTTATATATGGAAAAAATATTAAAATGTGTTCATTGGGTGCGCCTTATAATGCGGTGCGCCTTATAGTCGTGAAAATATGGGAGTTATGTGCTACACTATAATTTATGTTTGCGTGCTCACGTCAATGTTAACGTCGGTCTTTGTTTCTATGGCGGCATGAAGCTAGCACAGGCTATGACGTGGTATTAAATGCAGAACATGTTATTTGTTGTTCAGTTTGTCGGTAACATGCAACTGAGAAATGCAAAAAAAAAACAGCCTGAAGCTTCCTTTCTACAGAATTATTTTTGTCTAAGATTGCTAATTGCTAATTGAAGTCATCTGCTACACGGCGCTCATATTTCAAGTAGTGCAAAAAATTGATACTAGATTTGCTATCATGTCACCTAAAAAATGACGTCGGATGAGAAGGATCATAATAAACGTTCATTCATTTTCTGCACCGCTTAACCTCACAAGGGTCGCGAGGGGTGCTGGAGCCGATCCCAGCTAACTACTGCCACCAGGCGGGGGACAACGCCCTGAATGACCAGCCAATCACAGGGCACGAAGAGACAAAGCAAAACCAATCATAGCTAGGGTTAGGCAGTTTAGCATTCAATTAGCCTAGCATGCATGTTTTTGGAATGTGGGAGGAAACTGGAGTACCCAGAGAAAACCCATGCAAACTCCACCACACATTGGGATTGAACCCTCGACCCCAGAACTGTGTGGCCGACGCACTACCCACTCGGTCATAGGGGGTGCTGGAGCCTATCCCAGGTAACTACAGGCAGGAGGCGGGGGACACTGAATGGGTGGTCAGCCAATCGCAGGCCACAAGGAGACAAAGGACAACTCAAAATGTGTTTAAGTTTCACTTGAGCGCTCAAACTGGAATCAAACCGCGGCATGTTTGGACTCAAAACAGTTTCTAACCGTGAGGTCGAGCATCTTGGGCAGAGTGTCGCGACGTTGTCTCCTGGACCGAGCGCTGGGTTTCCTGGAAGGCGGGTCCAGGAACAGCTTCTCGTCTTGGAGAGTGTTGACCACACAGGGAACGTCGCCCACGAAGCCTTGAGCCTCCTTGGCTGTCATGGCTTTCAAGAAGCCCCGCCCCTACCGAACGACAACCATTAGGAACAATGACAGAACCTTATCTCGAGATCTTTCCGCAATCTTATACAACAACTATTTGTGCTCACATTTCCAGTTGGCTAAAAAAATACAAGCTAATTAAATCTGTCCTTGTCATTTGAAAAGGCAAAAGTGTCGAGAAAAAGGGAGTTTGGCCTTTAATATGATTTTATGCGTCTTCTCTACTGCTTTCTTTGAGCGAGATAAATTGCTTCTTCACAGGGTGAAAAACGCAAGTGTCAACCGCAGACCTAAATTGAAAACAACAAAAACAAACTCTTATGTTTTGGGTTGGGCTGTCAGCTATTTCCCCAAATAGTTTCCTTTTGTTTCCCAATTTCCTTCTTGGAAACAGTTTTGAGACGTCAACAAGTTATTGGTGACAGAATTTGGATGGCCTCAACACATTATGGGTCATGTATCGATCGATATATACCGTATTGGCCTAAATATAAGACAACCCCCTCTTTTTCGAGCCTCAAATTTGAAAAAAAGCATAAAAATGATAATACATCTGAAAGAAATGATTCTAACAACATATTCGAGATAAAAGTGTGTTATTTTGCCTCATTGGAATCATGCAAAAACTGTCTATCACATCTTAATAACTGAACATTTAAATATAAAAATGTACTCATGTTGACTAATCTAATTTGACTACTTATTTATGTTGACTACTTATTTATGTTGACTACTTATTTATGTTGACTACTTATTTATGTTGACTACTTATTTATGTTGACTACTTAGTCATGTTGACTACTTAGTCATGTTGACTACTTAGTCATGTTGACTACTTAGTCATGTTGACTACTTAGTCATGTTGACTACTTAGTCATGTTGACTACTTAGTCATGTTGACTACTTAGTCATGTTGACTACTTAGTCATGTTGACTACTTAGTCATGTTGACTACTTAGTCATGTTGACTACTTAGTCATGTTGACTACTTAGTCATGTTGACTACTTAGTCATGTTGACTACTTAGTCATGTTGACTACTTAGTCATGTTGACTACTTATTCATGTTGACTACTTAGTCATGTTGACTACTTAGTCATGTTGACTACTTAGTCATGTTGACTACTTAGTCATGTTGACTACTTAGTCATGTTGACTACTTATTCATGTTGACTACTTATTCATGTTGACTACTTATTCATGTTGACTACTTATTCATGTTGACTACTTATTTATTATTTGTTGATTTATTTGTGCACAATTTTTTGGGGGGGGTCCTTAAAGGCAACGGCGACTGACCTTGACGACGATCATGCTGGACTCCGTGAAGACCGTCTTGGGTAGCTCGTAGAAGACCGGGTCCGGGTGGTAGTCGAAGCCCTTGAGTTCCTTGTCCCAATTGTCCAGCTTGATGTACGTGGCGGCTAGCTGACTTAGCGATAGCGAGCCGTTGATTGGCGGCGAGCGAAACTGGATGACCGTGTCGTTCTTTTCGTGGGCGACCTGCAACAAGAGCGGCATAAGTGGACAAAACTCAGACATAAAAGGATACGAGGCGGAATATTAGCGATCGTTAAATAGACGGGCGTCCATTTGTACTGTAAAAATATAGAGCGGGTTATGCACTTTATATCCCAACTGATAGTTAAATCCTAAGTAGCGTCCATTTTCGCAACAGGGATATTCTCCGAATGATTGTCCGTATGAACCACCCAATTACTTTTCAAGATATAGTAATAATATCCAATCTGACATGAAGCCACAGAAGATGAATCATGTTTCAGAGAGTCGGGAAAAGACATTTTTGCTTACTACATTGAAATGCTTATGCGTTGAAATACGAATTGGATTTATGACAAGTCATCAAATTTTCGGGTAAACCAATGAGATTCGCTGTTTTTTTATTTTAGGTCAAATTGTTCCAACCCCATGAAAAAACACCAAAAAGAGGATATTGGATTGGAAAAACATTTTCATTTGTTCTAATTCGCCATCTATTAACAAAGTAACAAATAACTAACTAGTGGTTTAATAGTACTAAAATGTGTTCAATAGAACTAAAATGTGACGGATTTCGTAACATAACATCAACAAATTTAAATGAACTTGGATTACGATGCAGACACTCAAAAATATGTTGAATCGAACCTTACACTGAACTTAATTCTAATTTTGTTTGACATTTTGATACATTGAGAACATTTTTATTTGTTCTAATTCGCCATCTATTAACAAAGTAAGAAATACTTTGCACGGGACTTTTTGCACGGCAACGCGCTCGTAACATTACATAAACACATTTAAATGAAGTTGGATTACGATGCAGACACACTGAAAAATAAGTTTCATCTAACCTTGCACTAAACTTCATTCAAATTTTGTTTTAAATTTTGATACCTTTCTTCTCCCGGGTTGGCTCTATTGGCCCCGCCTCCACCCTGACTTTCAGATACAACCTATCGAGGCTTGTTTGCTTTTGTCTTCCCTTCAAAATATTCCCAAAATGAGGTACACAAATGTCCTCACAATAGGATAACGCACGACCACTTGCCAACGAGAAGTAGTATATACTCCTCTCGTATTAGCGAACAAGCTCCGCCATTCTGCACTGACTAACGGGGGGAAAAACACTGAAAAAATGCAACGCTCCGCCCAGTGCTTGTAGAGACATTACACGAGGGAGTTGCGATGGGAAAGACAGTGGCCATGATGTTGTTATGAGCAGCCTCTCGCGTCTGCTGTCTGCTCGTATATCAAAATTAGTCTCGTATCTCAAGATAAATAATTGCCCGAAATGTTACTCATATCTCAAATTGCGCGTATGTCAGGGCACTCGTATGTCGAGGTACCACTGTATTTGAATCGTAATACTAAACACGAAGAACCTTGAAGTGAACAACAGGCTTTAATTTGAGCAAAATGAAAAACCAGATTGATGCTATACATCACCTCCCTTTTTTAAATTATTTTTTTTAAAAGGAGAAACAGATTGTCAAGGTGACACTTTTGTCACGAGCTTCCCGATGACGTGGCGGTGAACTTTCACACCGTCGCCATCTGTTACGGTTGGGGTTGCAATTTGCGAGGAGACAAAGGACAACAATTCACGCTCACACTCTCATACCTAGGGCCAATTTAGCATACAATTAGCCTAGCATGCATGTTTTTAGGGTGTTCAACCATCCTAGCATGCGTGTTTTGGGGATGTGGGAGAAAAATTGAGTACCCGCAGAAAACTCAGGCAAGAACATGCAAACGCCACACATTGAGGACCAACCAGGCATCGAACCCAGGACCCCAGAACTGTGAGGCCGACATGCTAACCACTTGGGGGCTCCTATGAGATTTTTTTTTCATCCATTCATTCATTTTCTGAACCGCTTCATCTTCACTAGGACCGCGGGGGGTGCCGGAGCCTATCCCGGCTGACTTTGGGCACGAGGCGGTGGCCAGCCAATCGCAGGGCACGAGAAGACACATGTCTAACAAGCCTAGCATGCATGTTTCTGCAATGTGGGAGGAAACTGGAGTACCCGGAGAAAACCCACACAAGCCCACGGAGAACATGCAAACTCCACACAGTGTGGACCGACCTGGATTTGAACCCAGGACCCCAGAACTGTGAGGCTGACATGCTAACCACTTGGGCGCGCCAATGAGATCTTTTTTCATCCATTCATTCATTTTCTTAACCGCTTTATCTTCACTAGGATCGCGGGGGGTGCCGGAGCCTATCCCAGCTGACTTTGGGAAAGAGGCGGTGGCCAGCCAATCGCAGTGTACGAGAAGACAAACAACCAATCACGCTCACACTCGCACCAATTTAGAGTGCTAATTTAGCCTAGCATGCATGTTTCTGCAATGTGGGAGGAAACTGGAGTACCCGGGGAAAACCCACGCAAGCCCGGCGAAAACATGCAAACTCCACACAGTGAGGACCAGCCAGGAATCGAACCTAGGACCCCAAAACTGCAAGGCCGACATGCTAACCACTTAGTAAAAAAAAATCTCCGGTTTTGATTGACATTTTGACTAGAGTTGTGGATTCGACAGACACACACACACACACACACACACACACACACACACGAGTTATTTTTTATTGTGGGTGTATCGTGCAGTAGTGCAATGAGGGACCATTAATACCCGCGAAAAAAAATTGTCAAGCTGACCTTTTGGAGCTGAGTTATTAAGACTTTAATGTCTCAAGGCCAGACATCAAACTTCACGGACATGTCCTGCCCACACAAAATGATGAAAACTACAATCATTTGCATCTTTCCGCGCAAGGAGTTATGAACAGTGGGAAATAGCCGGCGGGGTGAGCGCGAAAACCGTTAGCCCGGTGATTGAAACCCCCCCCAAAAAAGCCATTAAAGGCCTTTTGGAACAGTTAAAATTGACGTGGTTTAATCAGAGGCAATGATGTGATCCGTTTTGTTGACTCATTTAACGCGAGTTTTTAAAAGATGGCTTAATGCAGAAAAATGGTTATACGAGTATAATCAATGTCCTTTCTTTCTTTTTCCCCTGCTGAAAAGGCGTGTTATTATTTTTAGTAAATTGTTTTTTGGAAAAGGTTTAATAAATAATGTTTGGGAAAATATTTAATACTTTTTTGGGGAATAGATTTAGTAAATAGTTTTTTGGGGGAAAAAATAATAAATATTTTTTGGGGGAAAAGATTTAATAAATAGTATTTTCAGGGAAAAGATTTAATAAATAATATTTTTTGGCGAAAATAATTAATAAATAGTATTTTTGGGGGGAAATATTTCAATTATTTTTGGGGAAAAGATATAATTAATAGTATTTTTGTAAAATATTAAATACATTATTTTGGGGGGAAAATATTTAATCAACAGTTTTAAAAAAAAAGATTTAATAAATAGTTTTTGGGGGGGAAAGATATAATAGCTTTTTGGGGGGGAATATTTAATAAATAATTTGAAAAAAGATTTAAGAAATATGTATATATATAAAAATATTTTATATTATACATATAGAGAAGATTTAATAAGTCGTTTTTTTTAAGATTTAATAAGTATTTAAAAAAATGTAATAAGTATTTTCAAAACATATTTAATAAGTTGTTTTTTTAAAGATGTACTAAATATTTTTGGGGGAAACAATTGAATTGGAGTGCATGCAAAAGTGAAGACAAAATTGCCTTTAAAAACCATGAATTGCAGATATCCAAGTTAAATACAACTGAACTGTACTATCCATTGCACAAAACACTCGAACGCTTCTCGACATTATTTTGTGGTCGTCCCTCCTCAAGATGGACCATTCCTATCAAATTTCACGCTCTGACAGGAACCTCCCCTCAGGTTATTTTGTTTTTATTCTTTTTTCCAAAAAGTCAAACCTCTCAAAATGCTGATTTGTTCAGCCGGCGGTTGAAAAAAAAAAATCATTTCAAGAAGCTGGGCAACAATGAATTGCGCGCGTTTACATCGGCCAAAATATTGGGCGCAAACATTTAAGTGGCGTTGGACGACTTAAAGCGCGGCGAGCTTAAAAAGGTGACCGACCGAGGCTTTTGAGATAAAAAAAAACATCTCAGCCGGTTTTCCATCGCTTGAAGAGTCGACGGCGATAAAGCGCAACACCGCCGCGTAATCTCCCGCAAACCTTAATACCCGCATTAAATGGAGCTCTGAAAAGGAAATGATCAACATTTTTCTGCCGCTTAGCGCCGGCCGCTAACACCGGAGCCCCCGCCGGATTGGACGCCGTTTCTTTAAGCTTTTGGGGCGCCGCGTTTTATTTGATTTTTTTTTGGCGCTATCGGCAATCCTTCAGGTTTTCTAGGATTTATAGATTGGGAAGGATTTGGGAAGTCATTTATTTTCTGAACCGCTAGGATCACGGGGGGGGTGCCGGAGCCTATCCCAGCTGACTTGGGGTACGAGGTGGTGAAATGATGATTGTCGGGGAACAGATAGGGAGGATGCGGAAGATAATTATGGGGAATTGAAGTAGAAATGGAGTGTGTGGAGACGCTAGTGCTAGTGCTAACCTCCAAAGATGTGGAGTTGTCTCCTTGGACCATCAGGATGGCTCTCTGGATGATGTCAAAACCCGAGCCAGTCACCACAATGTTTCTGCCGCCGCTGTAAGAGAAATGTGTACCTGTCAACTTATATATATTTATTTTTCCCGCTATTTTATACATTTTTTGATCATTTCAAATTGTGGATGTTGGAATAATCCTTAGGTATTTCCAAATTCACAATAAAAGAGGCATCTGAAGTCACATCTTTGTTTAATTCTTGCAAGAAGAGAATACCGTATTTTCACGACTATAAGGCGCACCGCATTATAAGGCGCACCCTCAATGAATGACACATTTTAATTTTTTTTGCATATAAAGCACACTGGATTATAAGGCGCCCTGTCTATTTTGGAGAAAATTTAAGACTTTTAAGTGCGCTTTATAGTCGTGAAAATACGGTATTTCCAAATTCACAATAAAAGAGGCATCTGAAGTCACATCTTTGTTTAATTCTTGCAAGAAGAGAATACCGTATTTTCACGACTATAAGGCGCACCCTCAATGAATGACACATTTTAATGTTTTTCCCATATACAAAGCACACTGGATTATAAGGCGCCCTGTCTATTTTGGAGAAAATTTAAGACTTTTACGTGCGCCTTATAGTCGTGAAAATACGGTATTTCCAAATTCACAATAAAAGAGGCATCTGAAGTCACATCTTTGTTTAATTCTTGCAAGAAGAGAATACTGTCTTTTCACGACTATAAGGCGCACCGCATTATAAGGCGCACCCTCAATGAATGACACATTTTTTTTTCTTTCCATATAAAGCACACTGGATTATAAGGCGGCCTGTATATTTTGGAGAAAATGTAAGACTTTTAAGTGCGCCTTATAGTCGTGAAAATACGGTACATCCATCCGTGACTGCAGTCAAGGATAATTCTAACAACTCGAGGTCTCCCTCGCTAATTTATTCATAAGATTTTAACGCCATGAGCCACAGAAGTCTAAACAACTTTAGAGTCTCATAAAAATGTATCACAGTCATCAAAACAATTGTAGGTCTGCCGAATCTTCCCAAGAGCGCTTGTTGTGGACCCATCCTGCGAAGCAAAAACAGTCCACAGTTCCCAAGACCGCTTGTTGTGAACCCATACTTTAGCAAGAGATGCATTAAAATGGCTTTTATTAATGCCAATAACTCTAACAAAGAAAATCGTTCAAGCACATATATATATAATAATATTGATACACATCTATAATAATGATAAACCTAACAGTGGACGCCGTATAAAGACTTTTGAACGGGATTGTTTTTTCAAGTATGTTTTTTGTAAAAACGATCCTTTTTTACCCATATTTTATCATTTTTTGATCATTTCAAATTGTGGATGCCGTATAACAACTTTTGAACGGGATTTTTTTCAAGTATGTTTTTTTGTAAAATCGATCTCGTTTTACCAATATTTCATACGTTTTATGACCATTTCATATTGTGGACGGGGTATAATAAATTCTATACAGGATTTTTTTAAGTATGTTTTTTTATAAAAGCAATCTAGTTTTACCCATATTCTATACATCTTTTGAACATTTCAAATTGTCTACGCCGTATAACAACTTTTGTATGGGATTTTTTTAAAGTATGTTTTCCCGGAAAATTATTTAAATAAAAAAACCAATAGCCTTAAAGCTTTTGATTTTCTTTAGTTAAGGCAAAAATATTACTCGATTTTAATTAGTTGAAAAGAAATGAGTCGTTTGGAAAAACAAGTTTTTAGCTTTTGTATTGGCCCGAGTATAAGACGGTGTTTTTTTTTGCATTGACATAAGACTTTAAAAAAGTGTTGTGGTCTTAAATGAGATTTCTAAAATTAGTCGTTAAAATCCTAATCATTCCATCGTTAGTGGCACACTCACCAAACAAAACTAGTTTTGGGATTGTAGTCCAGCACGGTGGGATTTTCCAAGAAGCGGAAGGCGCTTTGGACGTGCGTCACGGCGATCCTGCCGTACTTTACGGTGACGGTCAACGGGTCGGAGGGCACCTTATCGGCCCGATACTTTCCCGTCCTGCAGGTGATTTCTTCCCCAAAGTGCTCTCTGTCAAAACGGGAAGAGAAAAGGATCAGCGGCGTCAAAATACAGTTTCTTTAGCCTTTTATCTGTTTATCTTTTCTAGAATTTGAAATAAATGACCGTATTGGCCACGTTATGCCGTTTGGTCTTTTGTCGCCATGCAGTTTCGTGCATGTCAAGTCGAATTTGTGCGCATATAAGCCGTAACCTTGATTTAGTTATGATTTTTTTTAGTTATAAATACGGCTTATATGCGAGAAAATACGGTAAATAAAACAATCAATGAAAAAACCTTTGCATTTCGGGGTGAAATGAAAGTTAACGGATAAAAATGAAATCAAAACTGCAGATTTCGTCTAACATTAAAGTTTCTTTTGGTCGTGTTGTCAATGGCGTTTTATACTATGTACGTTAGACACCCAATATAAATCCTGTGTGCTTTTTTGTGGAAGTTTGCGCCTAAAAATCCAGGAAAAAAAATATCCTATTTTTTTTGCCATGATGATTTTTTGTGGCAGTTAGCGCCTAAAAATCCAGGGGGAAAAAAAATCCATTTTTTTTTTGCCATGATGTTTTTGTGGCAGTTTGCGCCTAAAAATCCAGGAAAAAAAAATATCCTATTTTTTTTGCCATGATGCTTTTTTGTGGCAGTTTGCGCCTAAAAATCCTGGAGAAAAAAAATCCTAATTTTTTTGCCATGATGCTTTTTTGTGGCAGTTAGCGCCTAAAAATCCAGGGGGAAAAAAATCCAATTTTTTTGCCATGATGCTTTTTTTGTGGCAGTTTGCGCCTAAAAATCCTGGAGAAAAAAAATCCTATTTTTTTTGCCATGATGCTTTTTTGTGGCAGTTTGCGCCTAAAAATCCAGGGGGAAAAAAATCCAATTTTTTTTGCCATGATGCTTTTTTTGTGGCAGTTTGCGCCTAAAATCCTGGAGAAAAAAAATCCTATTTTTTTTTGCCATGATGCTTTTTTTGTGGCAGTTTGCGCCTAAAAATCCTGGAGAAAAAAAATCCTATTTTTTTTGCCATGATGCTTTTTTGTGGCAGTTTGCGCCTAAAAATCCAGGGGGAAAAAAAATCCATTTTTTTTTGCCATGATGCTTTTTTTGTGGCAGTTTGCGCCTAAAAATCCTGGAGAAAAAAAATCCTATTTTTTTTGCCATGATGCTTTTTTTGTGGCAGTTTGCGCCTAAAAATCCTGGAGAAAAAAAATCCTATTTTTTTTGCCATGATGCTTTTTTGTGGCAGTTAGCGCCTAAAAATCCAGGGGGAAAAAAATCCAATTTTTTTGCCATGATGCTTTTTTTGTGGCAGTTTGCGCCTAAAAATCCTGGAGAAAAAAAAATCCTAATTGTTTTGCCATGATGCTTTTTTGTGGCACTTTGAGCCTAAAAAGTCCTGAAAAAAAATCCTCTTTTTTTTGCCACCAAGCAAAAGTCTTCAAAAATAATCAACACATATTCACATAGCATAAACCTGCTAGCTGAATTGCTTTCAAATTCCCTAACTTAGTTTTGCTGGACTGCTTGATTTTATCGAGAAAAATCCAACACCACAAATGTGATTTTTCTTCTGTACGCAACCCTCGGAAAAAAAAAAACCGTACGAATCCTGAAACGTAATATATTTCCGTCGTGTAAATCCTTACACTGCGCAGTTCACGTCTCCCACGGTGACCCGGATGTCATCCTTACTGCCCGTGTCCAGAAAGCGCCCGGTGATGGTGATGAGGGTGCCTCCGGCTCTCGGCCCTCGACGGGGCATCACGGCCTCGGGGATGGGGTTCTGGTGACCACAACGTGCGGGTTATTCGTGCAAATCCTCGGGTAAAAAATGCACGCTTTACAAGTAGACACTTGAGTCGCAGGCCTGGAGGCAAAAACCGGGCAAGAGTGGGCGCTTTTCTATCTGCAGTCCTCAATTTTGCGCTCATCGGAAACATTTTCCCGCACAGATCGCACATCTGCCTCAATTTGCCGAGCAAACACTTAAGGCAGAGCTCTTCTCCGCCGCGGGGAAGCTTTCGCGACGCCGCATATACGAAAGGGGGCTTCAAAAGCGATGCCGGGTGTTCAAGTCCGAGGTCGAGTACGCGCCACGTGCTCAATACAAAAACAATTGCAAAATTGTGAGTGCATGAAAATATTCCTGAATGATTTTCCCACCCATACAAACACCAACGCTGTAAAATGTGATGAACTTTTTACAGCGGTATTCCTGTCATTCCTTGTCTACAAATACAGTGCACCACCATTGCAGATATTAAAAAAAAAACACAAATGCCTGAACTGGGACACTACTGTTAAATATGCAGATGCCACCTTAGTTTACAAAATCTTCCATCACGTAGCTCCTCCTCCACTGCAAGATCTTGTACCAAAAAATTCCAAGACATCAACAATGGCTGGCTCTAGAGGTGACTGTGTACTTCCCTTCAAAAAGAGTGCGAAATTAGCCAAAGCAACTTCTCTCTTCATACCTGGAACTCAATAGCAATTAGCATACGTCAACTCCCGTCTCTGAACCTCTTGGCCAATCATCTTAAAGCCTGGCTGTTAGACCAACAAAATTGCCATCACAACGCTGTCTAAAACTGTGCGCCTAGTGTGTCTAGTATGTGTCATCGTTTATCTTCAACCTACACAAGGAACTAAAGATGGAAATTAGCCCTCGGCTACAATCTCACATATTTACATCTATATGTTAATTAACCTGAATATCACATAGCTCCTCCTCCACCGCAAGATTTTGGACCAACAAATTCCAAGACATCAACAAGGGCTGGCTCTAGAGGTGACTGTGTAGTTCCCTTCAAAAAGAATGCTAATTTAGTCAAAGTACCTTCTCAGTTCATAACTGGAACTCAATAGCAATTAGTAATATGTGAACTCCCATCTCTGAACCTTTTGGCCAATCATCTTAAAGCCTGGCTGTTAGACCAACAAAATTGCCATCACAACGCTGTCTAAAACTGTGCGCCTAGTGTGTCTAGTATGTGTCATCGTTTATCTTCAACCTACACAAGGAACTAAAGACGGAAATTAGCCCTTGGCTACAATCTCACATATTTACATCTATATGTTCATTAACATGAAAACCAAGGATTGCACCGGTACTGGCTAACGCTAACCATATGGTACGGAAACCTGGTAAAAAGAACTACCGGCATTAACACAATACTCAAATGGAATTTACTATTTTAAATCCTTAAAGTCTAATTCATCATCATAATATTTAAAAAAAAATCAAAGTCTGATTCCTCATCATCAGATTGACCAAACAATGGATTCCGTTCTTTTTTCTCAGTGTGAGCACCGGCCAATAGAACGGGCTCTCGGGCGCCATCTGAGGGACAAAGTCAGGTATTACGCCTCCAAATTTAACAGCTGCCAAGGGAATTTTTCACCAGTGGAGCAAAGTATTTCACCGGGATTCGTGTATAACGCGCATCCGAACTTTGATTCAGTTTTTTGGTACATTTAAAAAAAAAAAAAATTAGTTATTGGATTGGATGTTCCTTAACATGAATATGAATATGTTCTTTCCCTTATTAAATAAATCAAACTCAGATAATATCGGGATAAAACGGCGATACCAGCTAGCTTACACAGAAATGTTCCTTTGCTTTTTTTTTTGCTTCACAAAAAGACTTTCCATTCGTTTCATTGCGATTTCGCCCTATTTTTTTTCGGCTCTGGGTAAGAAATCACAGCGATGAAACTTAAAGCTCGAAGCGTCTTTATAAATCTTTCCACGAGAGATGAGAAGAAGATTTACGGTGCTTACCCTGTAGGTAAAGAACATGTTGGAGGTTCCTTTCTTTCCGCCTTTCACCTCCACGTCAACTTTGCCCCAGTACTGCGTGTCGGGCGCCACGGGGCCGATCTCGCACACCACGCTGGGGAGGGAAAGGAAGTCGGAATTAGGAAATTGATTTATTCGCAGAAATGAGGCTCGTGTTTTGCTCCATGCTAACGAGTATTAATAATCTACAACTGAGGGGTCGGGAACCTTTTTGACAGAGAGAGCCATAAACAATTCATACTTTCAAAATATTATGCCTTAAGAGCCATACACAGAATTTAAAAGTAAACATACATGAAAATATGTGCATTTTTAAATTCATTTCACCATTTTTAAGGTAGAAAAAGTCTCCTATTGGTGCGTTTGGGAATCAACTCTCACTGGCGGTTTCCATATTTTTAACTCACAGGTTAGCGGAGAGCCATATGCACCCATCAAAAGAGCCACAAATGGCTCCCGAGCCATAGGTTCCCTACCCCTGATCTACAACAAGGGTGTCAGACTCGGGTTGGTTGGCGGGCCGCTTTAACGTCAACTCGATTTTATGTGGGCCGGACCATTTTAGATATAATATTTAGATTTATTTTATTTTATAAATGGATTAAAAGTGGATTAAAATCCCTGAATATTCAGTTTTTTATAGATCTAAAACAATGTTTATTTGAGCTTTTTTACATATATTTTTAGATTTTACAAAATGATTTTTGAACTAAAAACACAGAAAAATGGATTAAAAAATGACAATTATTGATTTAAAAGGGAGAAAATCAGGAAATTTAATATGCATCTATACACTTCATTTTAATTTGATCCTAAAACAGATAGTCATACTTTCCCGGGCCACACAAAATGATGCGGCGGGCCAAATTTGGCCCCCGGGCCGCCACTTTGACACGTGATCTACAAAGTACAGAGTGGAGGTCATGTAGTACTTTTTTGCGTACTTAGTTGTTTTTGGGGGGTTGTATGTTTGTGGTTGAGATGTCGAAATGTCAGCATTTTCGGATATTAAATGAGGATGTTTTTGAGATGATTTAATTTGGAAAATTTATGGATTTGAGGGGACTCAATGATGTAGAAAGGGATTTTTTGGGGGGGATTTGCTGAATATGAACAAAGATGGTGCTTGCGTTTTGGGAGTTATGAGGTCACAGGTTAAAGGACATAGGTCAAAGGTCACACGACTAAATTGAAGAAAAAGGGATTTTTATCAAATCTGCAGGTGATATTTTTGGTATGAAATGGTTAAAGTGGTTCCGGGGCCAAATTGAATTTGGCCCCGATAGTTCCTATAGTTTTTATTACATTAGACATTTTAAGTTGTAAAAGAGATTGATTTTTTTTTAGTTTTGACCCAATAAAGGTTTAGTGTTATTTGTTGATGTTATTAGATATTCAAAGCCTTCTAATAAAACTGCTCTATTCTGGTATTTTAAATATTTAAGTTTTTTGTTGATGTTATTAGATATTAAAAAACCTTCTAATAAAAGTGCTCTATTCTCTTATTTTAATTCTTCCTTTATTTGTATTCTGAATTTAATCAACACTTGACGTGGTCAAATTCACTCTTTTTTTTGTCCTACATTAACAATTTTCTTTCCCCCAAATCACAATTTTTTTACTAAAAATTCCATGATACCGACCGAGTGATATGACCACTTCCAAAGCCAGTTTTGTCAAACATTGACATTATACATATTCCTCCTTCCAGAACGTAAATCCCACAAAGATGTGGCCGCAAAAAAAACCCCCAGAAATCTGCCCCAAAATGGCGTCTCTCGTCGGCAGATGGCACCACTTGCGTCCCTCCTCTAGAACGATCCCATCATGCTTTTCACGCTCCATTTTTATGACACCTTTGCGAGTGAAATGCATCAAGTTTTTTGGGGGTGGCCATCCATCAACGGCGGCGGCCATATTTCCAAGAGCACCATTGAATGCGTATCTGCACATTTGCAGGTGGAAAGATGGCCCGGATTCATCCGCAGTCGTATTGAAATGATTGATTGGCCCGGGCAAGTTTACCAGTGCACCCGCGTCGCTCATTGGATTCCGTGGATTTGCATTATCCCCCACTTTTGTTTCGCTTCACTGCAGCCATCATTTTATTCTTGCAACACCTCATGTCTTAAATAAAAAAACAAAAAAATGTAGTATGTAAAACCGCGCAAGATTTTCCTCCCTATTTTTTCCCCTTTAAAGAAAACTTATCTATGTTGACGACTACTTATTTATTATGTTGACTACTTATTTATGCATTTTCTGAACCGCTTTATCCTCATTAGAGTCGCGGGGGGTGCTGGAGCCGATCCCAGCTGACTTTCGGGTAGACACCCTGAATGGGTGGCCAGCCAATCGCAGGGCACGAGGAGAAAAAGGACAACCAATCATAGCCAGGGGCAATTTAGAGTGTCCAATCAGCCTCTTTGGAATGTGGGAGGAAACCAGGGTACCCGGAGAAAACCCACACAGGCCCAGGGAGAACATGCAAACTCCACACAGGTGGACTGACCCGGATTTGAACCGAGGGCCCCACAGCTGTGAGGCCGACGCACTAACCACTCAAGCCACCGGCTCGCTACTAATTTATTTAGTACTTATTTATTGATTTATTCGTATTATTGATTATTTATCTGTTTGTTTGTTGTTATTAGTGCACTTTCCTGATTATTTATGTTGTTGACTACTTAAGAACTACAATTATTTATTAATTATTTATTGTCAGTTTGTTTGTTGCTGTTATTTGTGCCCTTTGCTAATTATTTATGCTTATATATTATTTATTTTAATGTATTTTCTGTTTGCTTGTTGTTGTTATTTGTGCACTGTGGCGAAGCTTTAAATCTCATTATAATGACAATAAAAGCATTCAATTGAATATGATGTAATATTTTAGACATTTTAGTCAACATATTTCTGCCATGTGTTAGCATTTAGCTTTTTTTTTTGTAAATTTAGCTGAAAGAGAAATTGAGAAATGTTGATTTTTTTTCGAGTATTCTCATAAAATTGCAAAGCGATTCAGGTAAAAAATGAGATTTTCTCAAAATGTTTGCATTATTTTTGTAACCACTTGACACCATCCTAAAATTATTATTATTTTATTTATCTTGTAATGTTTTGGCTTTCTTCCCAGCAACATTTGTGGGCCTTCATCTAAAAATACAATATATAGATTTTACTCCCAAATAAATGCCTCACTACAATCTCCCATTATTACTTTCTTCTCATTATCTTTTAATGTTGTTCCTGGAAAATAAAAAGTCTATTTTCCCTCCCTGCAAAATCAAAGCCACGATTTATTTTACGCGGGGCGTACGTTCTGTTAATCAAAGTTGGGTGAGATAATAAAAAAAAAGACCTGGTGGAGACGGAGTACTTGTCCTGCTGGTGAACGCAGGGCTCGCCGACCACTGTGATGCGTTCAATGTCTTCTTTGCGGATTCCCAGGTTGGAGCCGCGGATGGTGATGGCGATGCCGCCCTGCAGGGGGCCGAAGCGAGGAATGATCTGCGACGGGGGACCAAAGATTTTTTTTAATTTTTGGGGGGGACACTATTATATAATACATATGCTCTATGAACATACCGCATTAGCCCGAATATAAGACGACCCCGAATGGACCACAAATATGAGACCACCCCGAATGTAAGACCACCCCGAATGTAAGACCACCCCGAATGTAAGACCACCCCGAATGTAAGACCACCCCGAATGTAAGACCACCCCGAATGTAAGACCACCCCGAATGTAAGACGACCCCGAATGTAAGACGACCCCGAAAACAAGACGACCCCGAAAACAAGACGACCCCGAAAACAAGACGACCCCGAAAACAAGACGACCCCGAAAACAAGACGACCCGGAAAACAAGACGACCCCGAAAACAAGACGACCCAAAGTACAAGACAACCCCAAATATAATCCAAAGCCGATTATAAGTCAACCCTCTCTTTTCCAAGTTTGAAAAAGACTTTTTGATCATCATCATCATTTTTTATACACAAAATAATAAGAGTACATCTGAAACAAATGATTATAACAATATATTCGAGAGGCGGCCCTTTTTGGGCTGCGGGAAAAAAAATGGGGTACCCTGAGAAAAAAAACACAAGCCCGGAGACAACAGGCCAACTCCACACAGATAGACCGACCCGGATTCGGACCCAGGACCCCAGAGCTGCGAGGCCAACGTGCTACCCACTCATTTCCCGGCCCATACAATGGAAACACTTTTCCAATACTTTGACTTTTGCTCCCTTAACGAACTCCTCCCTTCGTCGTCCATTTTTTTTTACCCAATTTAACAACACATCCAATCAACTTCTCCCTTGAGCCAAGGGCAACATCGAATAATGGACCGCTCCAATTCGAAATCCAATCCTCGAAGTCGACGCCTTCTTTTCTCTAATCACACGGACGGGTGCGGACGAGGCGACGAACCACTCACGTCGGTGATGCGGGGGGCGGGGCACTCGGCGTCCTGGTGGTCCTCGTGCAGGTCGGGCACGCACAGTTGCTCGTACACGCACGCCTTGTGCCTAGCGCACCACACGCATCGGTACTTGAGGTCGGCGTTCTTGCACAAACTGCAGTCCTCGCGTCCCACTGAGCAATTGTACAGCGTGACTGAAACATAAAGAAAGCAGGGTTATGATTTTGTTATTATTATTATTTTATAAACCTTACGGTGCTCTCATTGAACTCATTGGTTACCATCGACGGGGCTAGACGTCCAATCCGTTTCAGTTATTGGACGTTTAGCGCTGTCAATGACATGGAAAAATGAGCGTTTGCAGCCACTTTTAAGAATTGGACCTCTTTTTTAAAAAAATTGAATTGAATTTTTTTTAATAACAGCGGAAAAAAATTGCGGTGTAGCAAATTCGCGATAAGCGAAGACTTGATAATCGAGGGATTACTGTATTTGTTTTTTAAATTGAATAAATTTACATTTAGAAAATTTTAAATTACATTTATTTCAAATGTTAAAGTAAATACCAAAAATACATTAATGAAAAAAAATAATAACTGCGATGCGGCCCAGTGAATGAGTGGTTAGCGGGTTAGCCTCACAGTTCTGTGGTCGAGGGTTCGATCCCAGGTGGGTCCTCACTGTGTGGAGTTTGCATGTTCTCCCTGGGCCTGTGTGGGTTTTCTCCGGGTACTCCGGTTTCCTCCCACATCCCAAAAACATGTAAGCTAGGCTAATTGTATGCTAAATTATCCCTAGCTATAATTGGTTGTCCTTTGTCTCCTCGTGCCTTGCGATTGGCTGATTCAAGGTGTCCTCCGTCTGCTGGGATAGGCTCCAGCACCCCCTACGACCCTTGTGAGAATGAATGAATAACTTCTAATATTGATTTTTTTTTAAATGGCCAAAAGGAGGCCAATTTGAAAAGAATATCAAATACCTATGAATTAATAAAATATTTGAATTCTTAATCCAGTATTCTTGTTGAAAAGTCTAATAATGGACGAGTCAACTCATCAATGGGAGCGAGAGAACTTTCAAATTTGAAGTGATGACTACACGCGTCAATAGCGATGAAAGCAACAATCGATTTGACAGGTAAAAACTCTCGGCCGCGCACACTCAATTAAATGCGCCAACGTACCGTTTAATGTGCTGTCCATCTTCTTGCCCAGCTCCTTATCCTTCACATAAAGCACAACGTTGGTCTCCGGAGACTTGTCGTAGGAAAACTAAAAGGAAAAAAAAACAATAGCGTAAGATTATGAACTCATTGGCAGCCGCTGCCGAGACTCAGCGTCCAATCCGTTTCGAGTGGGAAGTCCGACAGTCAAAATGGATTGCACGTCTACCACTGATAATGGCACTAAAAATCATAAAGAACAATCCGCGTTCTCATCCCCAAATTATTAGCTATGTTCGGAATGGTACTATATACAATAATGATACACTTTTGGTTTTTAATCATACTTAATAAATGTTAAAAACCAGCACATAAACCGCATTGGCCCGGATATAAGACGATCCCGATTATAAGACGACCCTTTTTCAAGACTCAAATTTGAAATAAGACTTTTGGAATATCAAACTCAGTTTTTTAGACAAAAAAATAATGGGAGTACATTTGAAACAAATGATTATAACAATATATTGTAGAAAAAGAGCATGTAATTTTGCATCATTGAAATCATGCAAAAATATTAATATCTGAACATTTAAAAATGTAAACATAAGTGCAAGCACATTTCTGTTTTTTTAATATGTAAATGAACCAATCTACTACAAAATTGCAGTAACTGCAATTTATAATAAACATCAGTGTTCAGCATTCGATTTAAAGGTATCTGGCGCCATCTGGCGTTGTGAATGGGAATAATGTCTAGAACCCGAATTCAAGACGAAACACACTTTTTCAGTCTTATTTCAATGCAAAAAAACACCGTCTTATATTGGGGCCAATACGCAAGTTAAAAACTCAATTCACATTTTCTTGACAACAAATTAAAATGGAACCATATTTTTGGCTAAGCTAAAAAAATATATATATTTTTAGCTTAGCCAAAAATATGTATATATGTAAATATATATATTTTTAGCTACTATAATGAAACGGCATTAAACAGTACTAAATAGTGATCCAACTCACATTGAATCCACTGAAACTGTAAAAGGCCTCATTGTCCAGTTTGACCTCCTCTTCCACGTTCTTCATGAGCTCCGTCCCGATGGTGAAAACCCGTCCCTGAGTGACACCCACGAATACAAGATGGTCACATGTCTCGCTTCTGAAGCGATTTCCAGTCCGGGCGGAAAAAGCTTTCAGACGTAACCTACCTGGTAAAGGTCCAATTTGATGCCTTCGAAGCCAATGGACTTTTTGAAACCCACCGGGATCAGCATGGGGTCGGGATTCTCGAAGCGAGGGCACTCCCCTCCCTAGGTGACCGCAAGAAATAATCCGAAATTAATACAGTCATACCTCGACATACGAGTGCCCCGACATACGAGCAATTTGAGATACGAGTCAAATTTTGAGCAGATATTTATCTTGAGATACCAGACAAATTTTGATATACGAGCAGACAGAGGACCCGAAAGGCTTCTCATAACAACATCATGGCAACTCCCTCGTGTAATGTCTCTACGAGCACTGGGCGGGGCCTTGCATTTTTTCTTTTTTTTTTTTTCGTTAGTCAGTGCGAATGGCACTGTCTGACACCCTTGTCTTAAGCGATTAAAAACTGTACAAACGCGCTAACCACGTTAGCCTTCCTAAATTACAACCACAATGCAATGTAACGGAGAATCTCATTTGCCGCCGCAGATAGGAAGCGTATCAAAGCGAACATCTGCTGACTTGTAAATTGACGCAGCCTCCAATAAATGTCCTGTAAGATGACGACGGCTGATAGCGGGATTACTTTTGCCTTTTTTAATGACTTTTCTGTTGCCGTTTTAGCCAGATGGAAACTTTTTTTGTAAGGGAACAAACCTGTCGGTGCTTGATAATGTGGGCTGCGGGCGCGTTGTTGTCGCCGTCGCCACAGGTGTGGTCACCCGTGTTCCATTGGCACACCCACGGACTAGCCACGCATGACATGCACCTGCAAAAAATTCACAGATTTCCTTAATCGCTACAATATCACCAATTGCAAACATTGTAATCGCCAAAATTGGGTCCAAAACTTCATAATACGATCCATTTAAAAAAAAAAAATATATATACAATTTGTGTTTTCTTTGTCTCATAACAATATGTCAATGTTATATTTTTATAATAGTACCCTTTACAAATTCCTGATTATATCCATAACCAAAGCATATATAGACAAATAATGGTTATTTGTCTATATATGCTTTGGTTATGGATATGGATATAAACAGGCATTTAACCCTTTGTGGAGAAGTCCTTTATATAATATAAAAATGAATAAAAATAATAATAAAAGATTGCACATTTCCACCTAAGCAGGCAGATTCAATTTAGCCTTGTGACCTTTGACCTGGTGACCCCAAAATGCAATTGCCTCTTAAAAATCAAGTGTTTTTTTGAATTGAATGCTTTTATTGTCATTATATTTCTTTGTGGCCCAAAGGCAAATTCAATTTATCCTCGTGACCTTTGACCTGGTGACCCCAAAAATCCAATTGCCTCTCAAAAATGTTTTAAAAAGTGTTATTTTGAATTGAATGCTTTTTATTGTCATTATATTTTTTTGTGGGTCGAAGCCAGTTTTTTAATTACCGTATTTTCACGACTATAAGGCGCACTTAAAAGTCTTAAATTTTCTCCAAAATAGACAGGGCACTTTATAATCCAGTGTGCTTTATATATGGAAAAAAATGTGTCATTCATTGAGGGTGCGCCTTATAATGCGGTGCGCCTTATAGTCGTGAAATCACGGTAACATTTTATTAATATTTTACACGACCTCAGCCAATAGGAGAAAACTACATAAACAGAGGTGATGGATTCACTGTGTACTTTTGTTTATTAGTCCGCAAATTAAGAGATTACAAATTAAGAGATTACAAATTAAGAGATTATAATGCAACTAGCACAAAATTGGTCATATGGAATACAAAAGGAGATGAGATTTTTAGTAATGAGTCCGACAATCTGACAATCATAGAACCTAACCTCATTAGGCTAACTGAATTTAGCATCTAAACCTTTATTGTTTTTGGTCATTTAAAAGATAAAAAAAAGTGAACATAACATTTTAGGTTATGCGGGCCACAATATTTGGCTTAATGACCCAAAAATGTAACGTAGGTTGACATTATATTTCAATCACAATTAATAATATATTTAAAGTATTCATCATTTTTTAAAAACATATGAATAAATGAATAAATCTCAAATAACAGATATCCACAACAAGCCCTTTTCCGGACTTCTATGACCGTCGGAAACCATTACTAAAAATATAATCTCCCTTTCCATTCCAATGATAAACTTTGTGCAAACACGATGATAATCTCTTAATCCGTTATTGAATTATCTTGAACACAAACAAAAAATACACAGCGAATATATCACATAGTTTTCTTGTACTGGCTGAGGTCGTATAAAATGTTAATAAAAAAACTGAAAAATAACATTCTGGCTTTGGCCCACAAATAACACTTGATTTTTAAGAGGCAATTTCATTTTTGGGGTCACTAGGTCAAAGGTCATGAGGCTAAATTGAATCTGTCTGCTTATGTGGAGGTGTGCGCTCTTTTATTATCATTGTTATTCATTTTTTATAGTATGTAAAGGAGTGCTCCGCAAAGGGTTAAATGGATGTTTGTGGACCAGACGGCGCTCGCAAACTGCTTGTTAACTTGTTTTCGTGAATTTAATCTCAGCCGATGCTTAAACATGCAAAGTCATCAAAGGCGTCAGGCGTGAAAATCCACGTCGCTGACGGCAAAAAACGAATCTGGCCAAGGAAAGCTCGTTCATCACGAGCCGCGCGGCGTGACAAACAAAACAAAAATGGAATCAAGAAAAACGCCTGGTGAAATTGACTTTCCTATTTTGATAAACGAAAAGGCAACGGCCAATTTCCATTGCTCTGTAATAACGATAATAATCAAAGGTGTTAGCATTGACATCCCATCGCACAGACACACAACCACATGTTGTGACACTCACGGTGTGTTCTCCGACTTCATGACGGTGGCCGCGCAGTTGTAGAACTGGTAGTCACGTACCGCTAACGTCACCGTCTCGTTCACCAAAATCTTCACCGGGACGGCCACGAAATCTGCGGGTGTACACGAGAGTGCGTCATGGTAGTACACAACTTTCCGGGTTAACACTCAAACTTAGATTGTTTCATTCACTTTTTGAACCATTTAGGCTCCCTCACAAGGGTCACGGGGGGGTGCTGGAGCCTATCCCAGCTGACTACGGGCATCAGGTGGGGGACACCCTGAATCGGTGGCCAGCCAATCGCAGGGCACCAGGAGACAACTTGGTTTTCACCACCAATAAACAATAGCTAAAACAATTCAAGTAAATATAACACACACACACACACACGTATATATATATATATATACATATATATACATATATACATATATACATATATATACATATATATACATATATATACATATATATACATATATATACATATATATGCATATATACGCATATATACACATATATACACATATATACACATATATACACATATATACACATATATACACATATATACACATACACACATACACACATACACACATATACATATATACATATATACATATATACATATATACATATATACATATATACATATATACATATGTACATATATACATATATACATATGTACATATGTACATATGTACATATGTACATATGTAGATATGTACATATATACATATATACATATATACATATGTACATATGTACATATGTACATATGTACATGTACATGTACATATACATATATACACATATATATATATATATATATATATATATATATATATATATATATATATATATATATATATATATATATATATATATATATATATATATATATTGGTAAAAAAATATACTATGCAGTGGTACCACGACATACGAGTGCCCCGACATAAGAGCAATTTGAGATATGAGTAAAATTTTGAGCAAATATTTATCTCGTGTAATGTCTCTACGAGCACTGGGCGAAGCATTGCATTTTTTTCAGTGTTTTTTTTCTCCCGTTAGTCAGTGCGAATGGGAGAGCGATCGCTAATACGAGAGGAGTATATACTACTTGTCGTTGGCAAGTGGCCGTGCGTTATCCTATTGTGAGGACATTTGTGTGCATCATTTTGGGAATATTTTGAAGGGAAGACAAAACCAAACAACCCTCGATAGGTTGCATCTGAAAGTCAGGGTGGAGGCGGGGCAAATAGAGCCAACCCGGGAGAAGAAAGGTATCAAAATGGAAAACAAAATTAGAATTAAGTTTAGTGTAAGGTTAGATTAAATTAAAGTTTTTTGAGTGTGTCTGCATTCATTTAAATTTGTCTATGTTATGTTACGAGCCCGTTGCCATGCAAAAAGTCTCCTCCCCTCCGTGAAATCCATCTAATATTAGTACAATTAAACACATTTTAGTACTATTAAACCACTAGTTATTTGTTACTTTGTTAATAGATGGCGAATTAGAACAAATAAAAATGTTTTTACAATCCAATATCCTCTTTTTGGTGTTTTATCAGAGGGTTGGAGCGAGTTAATTTGTTTTTAGTTCATTTCTATGGGGAACGTTCATTTGAGTTACGAGTAAATCAACATACGAGCTCAGTCCCGGAATGCATTAAACTCATATCTCGAGGTACCACTGTACATACACATACACATACACATACACATACACATACACATACACATACACATACACATACACATACACATACACATACACATACACATACACATACACATACACATACACATACACATACACATACACATACACATACACATACACATACACATACACATACACATACACATACACATACACATACACATACACATACACATACACATACACATACACATACACATACACATACACATACACATACACATACACATACACATACACATACACATACACATACACATACACATACACATACACATACACATACACATACACATACACATACACATACACATACACATACACATACACATACACATACACATACACATACACATACACATACACATACACATACACATACACATACACATACACATACACATACACATACACATACACATACACATACACATACACATACACATACACATACACATACACATACACATACACATACACATACACATACACATACACATACACATACACATACACATACACATACACATACACATACACATACACATACACATACACATACACATACACATACACATACACATACACATACACATACACATACACATACACATACACATACACATACACATACACATACACATACACATACACATACACATACACATACACATACACATACACATACACATACACATACACATACACATACACATACACATACACATACACATACACATACACATACACATACACATACACATACACATACACATACACATACACATACACATACACATACACATACACATACACATACACATACACATACACATACACATACACATACACATACACATACACATACACATACACATACACATACACATACACATACACATACACATACACATACACATACACATACACATACACATACACATACACATACACATACACATACACATACACATACACATACACATACACATACACATACACATACACATACACATACACATACACATACACATACACATACACATACACATACACATACACATACACATACACATACACATACACATACACATACACATACACATACACATACACATACACATACACATACACATACACATACACATACACATACACATACACATACACATACACATACACATACACATACACATACACATACACATACACATACACATACACATACACATACACATACACATACACATACACATACACATACACATACACATACACATACACATACACATACACATACACATACACATACACATACACATACACATACACATACACATACACATACACATACACATACACATACACATACACATACACATACACACATACACATACACATACACATACACACACACACACACACACACACACACACACACACACACACACACACACACACACACACACACACACACACACACACACACACACACACACACACACACACACACACACACACACACACACACACATACACACACACACACACACACACACACACACACACACACACATACACATACACATACACATACACATACACATACACATACACATCTTTTACTTCAGTCCTTCGAGGGATTATTGTATAGCAGCAGTATTTGTTGTTGTTTTGAAATACTGTTTTAGCAGTAGAACTAGATGCAGGTGTGCAAGTAGCATTACATTTTTCAACTTCCCATTCATTGCACATTTGACGCTGGAGGCTACTGCAAATAATAAAAAAAACTCTTAATTACAATCCATCGATGAGTCAAGAAGTTCCCTCCACCCAAAAAAAAAGTCCACATACTTTCCCCTGCTTTATATTTAATAAAGCCGAGCTCATTAATATTGCAAGACGGTCATTTATTTATGAATGCGACTCCCCCCTCGAGCGATTAAAGAAAAAAAAATGGCGCAGCGTACCTTGGTCCTCGACGGTGTGCGGGATGAGCGACGGGTGGGGCAGGTCGCACGAGACCTGCCCCGAGTCGGACATGACGCCTTCGCTGTGGAACGACTCGAAGGAGCAGCGCAGGCGGTCCGAGGGTCCGATGGCCGGTAGGGAAGAGATGTTTATCTTCACCTTGGGGGAAAAGGAAAAGAAAAAGATGGTGGTCAGCTTTTGTTGTTGTTTGTTTTCTTCCTCTGTGTGACCAGTCCTTGTGATTGCTCAATCAATTCACCTGTGGTTGTCCCGCCCCTGGTGTACTTCCTGTTTGCTGCCTCCCATGTGACCCAGCTGTTTGTGATTATCTCGTCAACTCATGTCTGACTACCAGTAGTTCAAATTTATCCTCTGTAGAGGACATTTCTCAACCTAAATATCTCCCACCCAGTGCATCCAATTGCATTAATTTGTCCTCTGTAGAGGACATTCAGAGCTTTCCATTGATAGCAAATTTTATTTTGTAGTATTCCAGTTGTATAGAGTGGGGAATTTCAAAATAAATGTGATTGGATAACTTTTTTTTGCCTGGTAGTCAGTGTTTACCAAACTTTTTTTGAGCTGCGGCACACTTTTTGCATTGAAAAAAATCTGAAAAGTCATTAAAGCACAGGTGTCAAAGTGGCGGCCCGGGGGCCAAATCTGGCCCGCCGCATCATTTTGTGTGGCCCTGGAAAGTAAATCATGTGTGCCGACTTTCTATTTTAGGATCATATTAAAATGAAGAGTATAGATGTATATTAAATTTCAAATAGGGGACAAATTAATGCGATTGGATGCACTGGGTGGGAGATATTTGGACTACCAGGAAAAAAAAAAATGTCCAATCACATTTATTTTGAAATTTCCCATTCTATGCAATTGCAAAAGAAATTTGGTATCAATGGAAAGCTCTGAATGTCCTCTATAGAGGACAAATCAATGCGATTGGATGCACTGGGTGGGAGATATTTAGACTACCTTGAAAAAAAATCTTCTCCAATCACATTTATTTTGAAATTCCACAATCTGGATCCCGATTATTTGACTCAGGTCTGTTGGAGGAGGGAGACCGGATTTAGGCACCCCTGATCTAGACCCCAACGGTCCACATATTTCCGGAACTGTGGCCATAAAAGGTTGCAGTTTTACCTCCATTCATACAAATGTCATAGCACTGTGCAGAAGGGGGAAAATAAGCAGTGAACGAAACAAAGACTCTTCTGTCATCTTTTGTGGGTCAGTTTTAATAAGCAACCCGAGCGTCGGGTGGGGGGTTATTGTGGATGGATCGATACCAAGCAGGAATAAACCTGAGCCCCGGCTTTTGGACTGTGTGAAGAACAAACAGATGGAAGAAAGACAGAAATAGCGAGAGAGGGGGGGGGGAAGCGCTAGCTGGCTAGCTATCTACCTTCTGGCTCTTTTTGCACGAGAGGTTGGGAGGGTAGAATGAGACGATCTTGACACATTGCTGCCTCGGGCTCCAAAGCCAGCCATTCTTTTCCTCTGCCCGCCGGCACTCGGACCTCCTGGTGCACCTGCGGAAACAAATTGGCATGCAAGACCCCGATTCGTGGCTTCCACATCGCAAACTCAAGGCCAAAGACCTTCTTTTGAAGGCTGCAAAATCATTCCGATTCGTTCAATCATTCATTTAACAAACTGATTATTCTGGCAAGGGGCGTGTTGGGGGGGAGCCTACTATGTTAGCGCCTGAATATATGGTCAGCCAATCGCAGGGCAGAAGGAGCATGGGGCAATTTAGAGCACATGTGTCAAAGTGGCGGCCCGGGGGCCATCTCTGGCCCGCCGCATCCTTTTGTGTGGCCCGGGAAAGTAAATGATGAGTGCCGACTTTCTGTTTTAGGATATTCAGGGATTTTAATCCAGTTCTTTTAATCCATTTATTAAAAAAAATAATCTAAATATTATATCTAAAATGGTCCGGCCCACGTGAAATCAAGTTGACGTTAAAGCGGCCCGCGAACCACCCTTGACACCCTTGACACCCTTGATTTAGAGTGTTCAATTAGCTTAGCATGCATGTTTTTGGGATGCGGGAGGAAACTGGAGTACCCACATAAAATCCACGGAAGCCTGGGGAGAACATGCAAACTCCATAAAGTAAGCACCCACCTGGGATTGAACCCACGACCCCAGAACTGCGAGCCCGACATGCTAACCACAAGAAGACGGACAAACAATCATAGCTAAGGGCAATTTTAAAATGTTCAATTAGCTTAACATGCATATTTTTGGGATGTGGGAGGAAACCGGAGTACCCGCAGACAACCCACGCAAGCCCGAGGAAAACATGCAAACTCCATACAGTAAGGACCCACCTGGGATCGAACCCACGACCCCAGAACTGCGAGCCGACATGCTAACCCCTTGTAATGACTATAATTTTTTTTTAAAGAAAGTTGTTATAATAAAGACGAATACAAATTGCAATTTTTTTTTCATTATAATTGTTCATCCCCAAGTTCATGCAATTCGAGATAAAAAAAAAACCCTGAACGAATAGCCTATTTAATGATACCGAATGTCAAGAATTTAGCCAGCTAGCTTTGAAAACAGGAATCTAAAATCCAGTCTTAGCAAAGCAAGGTTGAGTTTGATGTGACAGCGATCGATCCTCGCGATCAATCCGGCCAAATACGTGGCAAACATCAGCATTGTACGCTTGAATGGACGCGGCGGGCGAGTGCATTTTAGCGCAAGCGGCTGACAAACTGCTTTAATTTCTGTTGGCTGCGCCCGGCGAGAGGCCATATATTAACAATGTGGGTTAGTAAAAACGTCCACCATAAAACACTCCTATGTTGGAGAGTTGGAACTTTGCTTCCGTGTGTGTAAATGTGTATATATGTGTGTGTGTGTGTGTGTGTGTGTGTGTGTATATTTCCTCACCTGCCCTCCAGCACACACCATCCACAGTAAGGGTCCCTCATAGTCACGCAGGAGTGGCAATCCTTCTTCTGCAGGCACGTCTCCACGGGCACCTTGGTGATCTGCGGCAAGACCACACGTCACGCGATTAGTCATCCGTCACCCGCGGGAAGACGCCCGGCGTGTCGGGACGGGACGGGACGGGACGGGCTTCCGGCGACGCGCCTCTTTGAATGATCCGTCGCTAGCGTTGGAATTTGAATTTATTTGGTCCATTTATAATAGAAGCGGTAGGGGGATTTGGAGGACATGATTATTTGGTGTAGAAAAGGGATTAGTTGATATGTGCAGTGATCCCTCGAATATCGCGGGTAATGTTGACGGGGCATGGTCGGATATTGAAAAATTGAGATGTAGGGTTACTGCATTTGAAAAAAATAATATTTTTTTTACTTTTGTGCTTAGTCCTAGTAGCAAGAGTGGCTTCTACTTTTGAGTTTCAGCGTGGATTTTCATATTTTATATATATATATATATTTTTTTTTACTTTGTATTTTTGGGGAGGTCATAAAAATGTGAAAATGCACGCTGAAACTCGTAAGTGGAAGCCACTCTTGTTACTAGGAAAAATAAAAATAAATAGATAAATAATAATTAATAGCAGAAAAAAATTATGAAGTTGTGAATTCACGATAAGTGAAGTCGCGATAATCGAGGGATTACTGTAGTAACATATAGACTTCATAATGATATCAAAACACTATTAAATTTATGAATTTAGTCAAATTAAAATCAATTACAAAAAAATTAAAAAACTATCTGCAACACTGTAATTAAAAAAACGTATTTAACTCGTTGCCTTTGACAACCATAGACGTCCAATTTCAACTGAAGTAGTGAATTTGCGATAATTGAGGGATTACTGTAGTAACATACTCGGTAGGGTTTGAGTTTTGAGATTTTTTAACAGTCAGCCTATTTGAAAAGGAGGCCTTTTTTTCAACAGTTTAAAATATATTTTTTAACCCTTGACAAGGCAAATGACTTTTTTAATCACACAAAACTTCATAATCATATCAAAACACTATAAAATTTATTAATTTAGTCAAATTAAAATCAATGACAAAAAATTAAAAACTATATGTAATTAAAAAAAAATTAACTCCTTGCCTTTAACAACGATAGACGTCCAATTAAAACTAGCATCAGTATTTGTATTGCCATTGACGGCAATGCACGTCCAATCCATTTGAACTTGGACAATCTGACAGCAATCATTCCAGAATCCAATTATAATTTTTGATTTCTTTATAAATGCACAAAAACGCACTAAAAAGTAACATCTAGACACCTATTTAACCCATTAACAACACTAGACGTCATTCATTCGCCCCTCTCGATCAAAAAGGATTGGACATCCAAAGACAAACACCATTAATCTTCCGACAACAATGCGACATTTTTTGCAGCGCCAAGACTGTTTGTCAAGCAAAAAAAAAAAAAACGACACATATGTCTCGACTCTTGACCCACTTAAATTAAATCGGATTCTTCTGCCCGATAGCCACGTTACGTTAGCAGATGTGTTTCTCATGCACGCTTTAGCTTTACAGCGCTAAAAAGAATACAAACGGACACATTTTTGTTATTTGAACAATGGCCGATCGAGAAACAATTTACGAGCCGTCGATGATCAGGCGGCGGGAGCTCTTTGCCCGTTGCAAACACAATTCCCGCACACTTTGCCCAAGGGAGGCTTAGAAAATTAATTTGT
The DNA here is from genome assembly GCF_051989625.1 of Stigmatopora argus. Taxonomy (NCBI): domain Eukaryota; kingdom Metazoa; phylum Chordata; class Actinopteri; order Syngnathiformes; family Syngnathidae; genus Stigmatopora; species Stigmatopora argus. Next base: position 22,011,922 of record NC_135389.1, on the reverse strand, counting down.
CCGTGTCCGTTCTATTTTGGTAAACGCGGCGCTTGGCCTTGAGTGCCACGCGTTAACAGTCATTGAATATTACATTGTTTTCGGTGGATTTAATTGGCGGAAAGATTGGACGCCGTCACGTGGAGCCCCCAAAGGAAACGTTGTAACCCCAATAGCCTCCGTGCACCCGCATAAAATCAGATATATCATCTATTTTGGAGCACAAAGGTTTAAGCAAGGAATTTGGAATTTATGGATATGAAATTGGAAACATAAATGGCGGCCCAGTGTGCAAGTGGTTAGTTAGCGCGTCGGCCTTAGCGTGTTCTGGGGTTCAATCCCAGGTCGGCCTTCATTTAGTGGAGTTTGTATGTTCTCCCCGGACTCGTGTGGTTTTTTTCCGGGTACTCCGGTTTTCTCCCACATCCCCAAAAACATGCATGCTAAGCTAATTGTATGCTAAATTGCCAAACCCTAGCTATGATTGGATGCCCGGGTTCAATCCCAGGTTGGTCCACCTGGTGTGGAGTTTGCATGTTCTCCCCGGGCTTGCATGGGTTTTCTCCGGGTACTCCGGTTTCCTCCCACAATCCCAAAAAACATGCATGCTAAGCTAATTGTATGCTAAATTGCCAAACCATAGCTATAATTGGATGTCCGGGTTCAATCCCAGGTCGGCCCTTTGTGTGGAGTTTGCATGTTCTCTCCGGGCTCGCGTTGGTTTTCTCCGGGTACTCCGGTTTCCTCCCACATCCCAAAAACATGCATGCTAGGCGAAATGGACACTCTAAATAGCCCTTAGCTATGATTGGATGTCCGGGTTCAATCCCAGGTCGGCCCTCTTTGTGTTGAGTTTGCATGTGGATACAGTGGAATTTTAAACAGCAACCAGCGAAATATTGCCAAGCAACATCTCCCGACCTTTCCGCCAATTCGACATATAGTGACTACCACGTTTGTCCCTAAATGTCACAGGAAATGGAAAAAAAAGTGCTCTTTGTTTGTCTTAGAGGAAGATCAATTGGATTTTTTCCACCAGCTTTCATTTCAAAGCGTCCCGTTTAATCACCCGGACCGTCAACAAGAAGCGTCCAAGTACCTTTTTGTCCGTGGTGATGTACAGGTGGCTTTGATCGGCGTCGAAGAAAAGGTTCTTGTTGACCTTCTCGCCCAACGTGTCGCCGGGGGCTTTGCCGTAGACGTACGGCGTGGACGTCAGGTGGACCTGGGGAATCGGAAGAGGTTATTGGACGTCTTAAAAAAACTGGAGTAGAGAGAAAGGTGTACCTTAAAGACTTCTCCCTGGCTGTGGCCCAGGAAGGCCACCGCGTGGTCGTTCTCCACCGCCACGGCCACGGCGGTGAGGAGGCCCGGCTTGGTCACCACCGCGTTGGATTTCAAGGCGAATTGGGGCTGGCTGGCCAGAGGCGTTGGCAGGAAATCCGCGCCGCACTTGTACAGTTCTAATCTGTTCTTCTAGAAAACCAAAAAAAAAACGAAAAAAAATATGATAACGGATTATTTTGGGTGTTTTTGATTTTCGAAGGAAGAATTTGAAACCCTCAAAATGGATGTGTTTTTTTGAAAATTAAATGACCATCAATTTAATATTATTTGTCCAATACTTAAGTAAATAAAAAAAGAAATCAAGAACGTCCCTCACCGCAATTGTACAAAAAAAATGACTGAAAAAAATGTAATTAATATTTACAATTTACGGGAAAAAAAATATCATCGCAATTTTAAAAAATAGATAAATAAATAAAGCTCATCCCCCAAAAAGCAGCCTTTCCCTCACCACAATTTTAGAAGAAAAAATTCTGAAATAAATGTAATTAATATTTAATATTTACAATTTACGGAAAAAATATCATTGCAATTTAAAAAAATAAATAAATGAATAAAGCTCACCCCCCCAAAAAGCAGCCTCTCCCTCACCGCAATTTTAGAAGAAAAAATTCTGAAATAAATGTAATTAATATTTAATATTTACAATTTATGGAAAAAATATCATCGCAATTTAAAAAAATAAATAAATGAATAAAGCTCATCCCCCAAAAAAGCAGCCTTTCCCTCACCGCAGTTTTAGAAGAAAAAAATCCAGAAAAAAATGTAATTAATATTTAATTTTTACAATTTACGGAAAACATGTAAAAATCGTCCCTCATCACAATTTAAATAAATAAATAAAGCTAATTTATTTTAGCTCAATTTTTCGTCCCTCAATTTTTAAAAAAAAAAAGCAAGCCCGTCCCTCACTGCAATTTTAGATAAAGAATCACAGGAAAAAATGCAATTAATTTGATCACCGCAATTTACATTAAAAAAATATCAAAATTGTCCCTCATAGCAAATAAACAGAATAAATTTTAAAAATCAAGCTCCTCCCTCATCGCAATTTTGGAAAAAAAAGCAAGCTTGTCCCTCAATTTAAAAAAAAAAAAGCAAGCCCGTCCCTCACCACAATTTTAGAAAAAAAATTATAGAAAAAAATGGAATTAATTTGATCACCGCAATTTACATTAAAACATATTTAAAAAAAAAAAATGAATAAATTTTAAAAATCAAGCTTGTCCCTCACCGCAATTTTGGAAAAAAACAAAGTTGAGCCGGTCCCTCACCTCAATCTTGGAAGTGCAGAATTCGGCGGACTTTGACGAGTAGGGAATGTCAACGGCGGCGAATCCCGAAATCTTTCCCGAGTCGCTGTAGCATGCGGTGATGATGTCCATCAGCCTCTCGTTGATGGCGTCCAGCGTGTACATGCACAGTGCCGAGTCCAGGTTCTCGTCTTCCGAGCTGGCCACCACGAACAGCACTTTGTTCCACGGCTGCACCCGTCCGTACACGCCGGACTCCGTCATCACCCGGCTCAACTCCTTGCCCGGTTGCGCCACGAACGCCGCCCGCACTCTCCCGTAACGGTTATCCGGCCCGCACTTGAGCTGCAGCTCCGTGTGCGAGTACAAGTGGTGATCGTTCTCGCAAAGCCGCGACACGAAGGTCACGTTGTTGGTGTCCGTGCCGTCCAGCGTGCGGGAGAAGACGAAGTACACGAAGCCGTCGGCGGCGAAGGCGTGCCGGAAGTCGTGTAGGTACCTGTTGGGTTTATTCTGGGTTATTTATATGTTCATTAAGCATTTAATAGGTAATGAAGCTATAATTTTAATTTGCACAGCTGCTTTCGAGGCCAGTTAATTGTTTTCAGGACTATTGACTGAACAGGACACCATGATCCAGGCCGAGACTGTTGATCTGAGTTGGCAATGAAGATCTACCCGGGACTCTTGAATTGCTTTGACTTGGATTCCGGCAGATGGCGATAATCGAATCAACTTCCGAAAATACTCGCATTGCTGTTTTAAAAAATATGGTCGCTCTGTTTACCTTATAAAGAAATTATTATGCTTATTCGGGCAAATTCTTACGCTGTTGTTTTGGTTTCCGATCCGCTCGGGTCACCTTGTATCCTTACTTGTGCAAATTCTTACGCAGGTGTTTTTGGTTCCGATCTAATATGACCAGTTGATTTTTTACCTTAATGGTGTTATTCGGTTAGCTTATGCAATTGTTTGAATTCTGAGATACTCTATAAATCAAGGGTGTCAGACTCGGGTTGGTTCGCGGGCCGCTTTAACGTCAACTTGATTTCACGTGGGCCGGACCATTTTAGATATAATATTTAGATATTTTTTTTATAAATGGATTAAAAGAACTGGATTAAAAGCCCTGAATATTCCGTTTTTTATAGATCTAAAACAATGTTTATTTTAGCTTTTTTATATATATTTTTAAATTTTACAAAATGATTTTTGAACTAAAAACACAGAAAAAATGGATTAAAAATGACAATTATTTATTTAAAAAGGGGGAAAAATCAGGAAATTTAATATACATCTATACCAACGGTGTCAAACTCGGGTTGGTTCGCAGGCCGCTTTAACGTCAACTTGATTTCACGTGGGCCGGACCATTTTAGATATAATATTTAGATTTTTTTTATTTTTATAAATGGATTAAAAGAACTGGATTAAAAGGCCTGAATATTCCGTGTTTTATAGATCTAAAACAATGTGTATTTGAGCTTTTTTTTAAAATATATTTTTAAATTTTACAAAATGATTTTTGAACTAAAAACACAGAAAAAAAAAGATTAAAAAATTACAATTATTGATTTAAATTTTTTAACAAATAAAGGCCACACTATGCATGGTCATTTTTAAAACAACAAAGGCTTACTATTGATAGCCATCTTGGCTATTTTGAGTATTTGGGGGGGGGGGGGGGGGGGGGTCTCCTACAGCCTTTGCACCTCCCAAATGCTACCTCCCAATTACCTCAAATGTTTTGATTATGCGCCGACTAAATTGACAGAGGAAGATGCCGTTTCTTTAGAATCATCCTGGACGAGGGCGAGTCAGGAGTGATTTTCCTTGCAAGTTGTAACCAGTGTATGTTAATGATGTCTCCCTGTTTTGATTAAAGTGTATTAATAATAAATCTATCAGTACCTCGGCCCGAAGGGCATGGTCTGGATGGTGGAGGCCTCGATGATACTCTCGAAAACCACCCACTCGCGGAAATCCCGCAGGATGCGAGTGGTGATGATCTTGGTGCTGTCCAGGCTGCCGTAACCCTTGGCCACCAGGAAAACCGGGAACTTGTGGTGGTCCTTGACGAAGGTGGACATGACGCCCACCACGTTGACGTTGTCCTCGATGCTAGCCACGTAAGTCCTCTCGCCCTTGTTGTCACTGTAGTACAGTTCCTGATCCACGTTGGACAGGTTGAGTAGCGAGCAGATGCCCCGGTAGCGGCTGCCGCAGACGATCAGCGAGCCGTTGGCGGCGTGGACCAGCAGGAGTTTGTTCACGTTGGCCATGGATTTGGTGTCCTGGCAGGCCGAGGCGGGCGGCGTGCAGGTGCGGGAGTCCTTGCGGGGACCCGTCTCCGCCCGGGCTTCCAGCGATAGCGAGGGACCCAGCTGGTAGACGGCGTTGACGGCGCCGGCGTAAACGCGGCCGGTGCGTGGGTCTTGTACTACGTTGACGATGGGGGTGTCCGTGATGAACTCGGGGAGGGGGTCCAGGGACGACAGCGCCCGACGGCAGGCCAGGAAAAGGAGGAGGAGCAGGAGGAGGAGGCCGGACGACCGGCTTGCCATCTCTGCGGAGAAGAAATAGGGATGTAAAACCGATCGAGGAAGCGTTTATCGTATTTTCTCGCATATAAGACGTATTCGCGTATAAGCCGTACTCTTAAATTGGCCTTAAAATGGTTGAATTTGACCATTTCTCGAGTATAAGTCACCCCCTGATTCACAATTTTCACCTCCATATTCATGGTTTAAATAGGGAGTAGAAATGTGTTACTTTGAAGGGAAAATCATCACGTGGCATTTCTGAGATACTCTATAAATCAAGGGTGTCAGACTTGGGATGGTTCACGAGCCGCTTTAACGTCAACTTGATTTCACGTGGGCCGGACCATTTTAGATATAATATTTAGATTTTTTATTTATAAATGGATTAAAAGAACTGGATTAAAAGCCCCAAAAATTCAGTTTTTTATAGATCTAAAAAAATGTTTATTTGAGCTTTTACATATATATATATATATATATATACACACACATATATATATATATATATATATACACACACATATATATATATATATATATATATATATATATAGTGAAATGTTACAAAATGATTTTTGAACTAAAAACACATAAAAAATTGATTAAAAAATTACAATTATTGACTTAAAAGGGGGAAAATCAGGAAATTTAATATACATGTATCATTTTAATTTGATCCTAAAACAGAAAGTCGGCACTCAATCGTACCCTCGATTCAGTCATCATTTTTTTTAGTTACAAATACAGCATATATACAAGAAAATACGGTATATGTTCATTTACAAGAATATGTATATATTCATTAATATGTACTGTCCCCCTCTCACTCTGCAGAAGGTCCCCCCCTTGTGGACTTCCTGTGTGTGGCTCCAGTTTTTTTATCTAGGTCTACATTGTCTTCTGTGTCTTATGTCTGTCTTGCTACTCCAACCAAAGAAATTTCCCAAATACGGGATGAAATAAAGTTCTAATCTAATCTAATAAATCAAACTAAACTACTTTTATCAGATTTTTTGGTAGTTTCCCAACTAGAAACAAAGTTTTTCTGCCAACTGTTTCACAAACTGGAAGAGCTGAATAATGTGATATTATGAAATTACATTAAAATAAGAACAGTTTTTAATTGCGATTTAACAGCTATTTTTTTTGCTGATGTGAACCAAACACCTCAATAAATCGATCATTTTCAACCAGTCCTCAACACCTGATTTATTTTTAACAGAAATAGAACTGCAAACAAGAGCTATAACATAATTCCTTCACCTGCAACAAGAACACCAAACTATCAAAACTCCTCGTTGACCCCGTTCCACTATAAATAATCCCCGCCGTGACCTGTTTTCTGGAGAAATATTTGTTCTGAGGCAAAATAAAAAAAAAAGTAGTTCATGTAACAGCTGTTCACTGTGACATGCATGGATTACTTCAGTTGAATGCCATTTGTCATCGCTGTGAGCAGTACGCAAAAAAAAAATGAACTGAAAAAAATGACTCCCACGTTGCCAGACGCTGAAATGAAGATAAAACTTACCAGCAAATGAAATCAGTTCGTTGCATCAGTGCGTCCCCAACCATATTTCCCTGCAAAATAGCTGAACTGGCGCTTTATGTAGATTTAGGTTAGCGGGATGAAAGATAGCCCTGAGCTAACAAGACCGCGAAGAGCCAGAAGAGAAGTCTCCGTCCACCACCTGCTCCACACACACTTGGCGCCTCTCAACTTCTAAAGTGGAATTCCAGCACTCGCCAAGCCGCAAAATACGATAAATTCCCGTGTTTGTTGCGTTGACGTTTAGCTCACTTGTCGTCTCAAATCGCTGCCGTAATAGAAGTTGATAACCCACGTTTTTTGGGAAGCTTTTACGTTGTTTACAGGCAACAACTTTAAAGCTGGCCTCGCGCCGGGCGACCGATCAAATGCGACGGAATTGGACAATTGCGAAGATACTGTCAGTGACAAACTAATAAATAGATAAACGCACAGAGCTGGCAAATGACAACAAATAGATAACTTGTCAAGACAACACTACTTCATGCTTGTTCATGGTGTATTTTCCTTTCAGTTTGGCAAAGGGAAATACATGTTCAATAGGGTTTCGATCAGGTGAATGATGTTCCCAGTGCATAGGAGGAAAAACAAAACAAAACAAATCTAAACCCACGCACAGCTAGCAAATGACCCTCGAACTGATGACAACAAATGGCTAACTTGAGGAATACATGTTCAATAGGGTTTAGATCAGATGAATGACTTTCCCAGTGGATAGAAGAAAAAAACAAAAAACAAAATAAACCTAAAAGTATGCACAGCTAGCAAATGACGCTTGAGCAGATGACAACAAATAGCTAACTTGTCAAGATAAACACTACTTTCTGCTTGTTGATGGTGTATTTTCCTTTTAGTTTGGCCTTTAGCAAGGGAAATATATGTTCAATAGGGTCTAGATCAGGTGAACGACTTTCCCAGTGCTTAGGAGAAAAACAAAACAAAATAAATCAAATTCTAAAGCTACGCACAGCTAGCAAATGACCCTTGAACAGATGACAACAAATGGCTAACTTGATGAATACATGTTCAATAGGGTTTAGATCAGGTGAATGACTTTCCCAGTGCATAGAAGGGAAAAACAACTAAAACCAAGTACAGCCCTCGAACAGATGACAACAAATAGCTAACTTGTCAAGATACTACTACGTCCTGGTTGTTCATGGTTTATTTTGCTTTCACTTTGGCCTTTATCAAGTGAAATACATGTTCAATAGGGTTTAGATCAGGTGAATGATGTTCCCAGTGCTTAGGAGAAAAACAAAAACAAAATCTAAACCCACGCACAGCTAGCAAATAACCCCTGAACAGATGACAACAAATGGCTAACTTGAGGAATACATGTTCAATAGGATTTGGGTCAGGTGAATGACTTTCCCAGTGCATAGAAGGGGAAAAAACGAAACCATGTACAGCTATCACATAAACGACCCTCGAACAGAAGACAACAAATAGCTAACTTGTCAAGACAATACTACTTCCTAGTTGTTGATGGTGTATTTTACTTTCAGTTTGGCCTTTAGCAAGTGAAATGAATGTTCAATTGGGTTTAGATCAGGTGAATGACTTTCCCAGTGCATAGGAGGAAAAACAAAACAAAACAAAAGAAATATAAACCCACGCAGAGCTAGCAAATGACTCTCGAACAGATGACAACAAATGGCTAACTTGATGAATATATGTTCAATAGGATTTAGGTCAGGTGAATGACTTTCCCACTGCATAGGATTGCAGGTTGTTTCACATTAGTAGCTTTTGCAGCATGCGTTAAATTCCAGCCAATGAGTTTTGGAATATGAGCATATCTTCCAGTGGAACAAAAATTCAAGCTGAAAGTCAGTTAAAGGTCACCTTTCTTATTTTGAATTCATTGCGGTAGTGCTCAGAAGAAGAAAGATGAAAATTGGGTCAGTGTTGCAATATTTATGGACTTTATGAAATGAAAATAATCCAATGAATAAAGATAGATAATGCATGTTTTATTGGGAAAAATATGGACCATACTTTTCGGACGATAAATCGCTACTTTTTCCTGTGGCTTTCAACCCTGTGTCTTAAAGTGGGTTGCATCCTATGGATGAACGAATACAGCATTTTTAGCAGAATTCCGTGGGTGCGACATATAGTCGGGTCTATCTTAAAGTCTGGAAATAACCTTAGGAATGAATTTTTAAGTACAGTCATACCTCTACTTACGAATGCCTCTGGGTACGAAAGTTTCAGGTTACGAACTTTTTTATATTCAAAAAAGTGCCTCGAGATATGAAAAAGTCCAAGTTATGAAATCCCCCAAAAAGTAAATCCATTTCCTTCTCCGTTATTTTATTTTGAATTCCTCTTATTAAGCAATTAAAAACTGCAAATGCAACGTGGCGCACATTTTCTCACACACACATAGGGCGCACACGTAAAAGTCTAAAATGTACTACAAAGTGGACGGCTTTCAGCCCTGGTAAAACTGGCGGAAAAACATGGGTATTACATCTATAATGCCCGCAGAGGGAGATATTTCAGCGGTGCGGGGCACATTTTCATATGCTTTATTTATTTTAAGACATTAATAAATAATTTCCTTACAATTTTCTCTCATTTTTGTGTTTCCTCACATTTTTCATTCACAAAATTGGGACTTTTAAACCAATTTTAAAGGGTTTAGTTGGTAGTTGTGTGAGGACAGTGGAACCAATTACAGAATTTACATATAAAGTACACCTCTACTTACGAAATTTTAAAGTTACGAAAAAAGTCTTGGGACCAAAATTTTAAAGAGTATAGTGGGTAGTTGTGTGAGGACCGTGGAACCAATGAGAGAATTTACATATAAAGTACACCTCTACTTACGAAATTGTAAAGTTACGAAAAAAGTCTTGGAACCAATTAATTTAAAAAATATTAAAGTAAAGGTACGACTGTATAGCGTATTTTGAAAAGCGAAAGCAAAGGGAGGAAAATAAATGCAATATTTTGAAAATATTTTTTTCCCTGAAACTAGTTTGAACTTTACTCATGTCAGAAACAATTACAACGAATGCCCACTAGTCCCAGTCCGCCTCCCTTTTAAATTCTGTAATGAACTCTTCCAAAACTCCAAACAGTTCCTTTAAGTTTGACGGCTAGCACGCTAACTCGCTCTCAAGAAATCCCACTTAAAAATCATTGGATCTTTTCCAAATTCAACTGCATTAAAAACGCCGCCACGAGCGCATTGTGTATCCTTAAGAAAAAAAAGAAAAAGGAAAAGAAAAGCCGGCACGATGTTCTGCCGCCTTCGCCGCCGTTTGTACAGGCGGAGGTGAACGCAAAGGTCGCCGGGTAAGCGCCGTGAATATCTTGGCCCGTGTTGCGTTTACAAGCAAGCACGAGCTTATTTGACCCGTTTTACGGCGCAGTTAGATCGCTAACATCTCCAGAGGCTTCTCCGCCCCTGCGCCAACCCGTTATGATGTTTTAAAACATTTCATCAACTTCCAAATTGAGCAATAAAACGGCAGTCTGTGCCCATCCAGGGTTGAAATGTGAGCGATTGTTTTGTTTTTATGCTTTCATTAGGTAGAAAAAAATGTCGAGTTGGCGGCATGAGAAATGCCGTCACCAGCCCAAAAAAAAGCGAAGAAAGACGTTAAAAAGGACGTTTATGTGACAGCCTCATAAAAGCAAACTATTATACGGGACTTTTTAGACGTACAATTATTTGCATTTTTTTTCCGGTTATTTTGACTGTGGTTAAGTGCGATCATGTTAACTGGATTATTATTACGCTAATTGCGCAATTGACAACTTAATATGAGTAGATTTTTTAAAAAATGCTAATACAGTCATACCTCTACTTACGAATGCTTCTCGGTACGAACGTTTCAGGTTACAATTTTCTTTTTTATGTAAAAAATGTTACGAAATACAAATGCAACGTGGCACACATTTTCACACACACACACACATATATATAGGGCACACACACATAGGGCACACGTAAAAGTCTAAAATGTACTACAAAGTGGACGGCCGTTTTTGGGAATAGAAAGCCAATCACGTGGTTTTTTCATCCCCTTTCATTCGATGCCAACCCTCCCTTTCAAATAGATTGGACACCTAGCGTCAAACAATAGCAACCGATAGGTTAAAATCCATCAAAATTGACTTAAAACTGTCAAATCCTTTCCTAATTTTACAGATACAGAAACATCATCCGAAACTACTAATATATTATGTTGACTGCTTATTACATATTTATTATCATTTACTTGTTGTTTGTTGTTGTTATTTGTGCACTTCCCAATTAATTTACGTTGTGACTTCTTATGTTGACTACTTATTTATTGACTATTTATTTGTCTGTTTGTTTTTGTTATTTGTGCAAAGCTTTAAATCTCATTATAGTTGTATAACGACAATAAAAGCATTCAATTGAATTCAATTTTTTGGTTGAAACACAAAAGACTCTTTGCTTGTTAGCATCCACAAAACTTTAAGTATGTTTACACGTGTTTGTGTCACCAAAGAAAATCACCTTTTATGAAACTGGATTTCCAGTCGACAAAAAAAATGGCAACGTTAAGTATCTGGCAGTTATTACAAACAACCCAATGAGTCTATTCACAACAAAAACTTCACGAAACAACAAAAAAAGACATTTCAGGAAGAGAAAGGAAAATGGCTGCAAAATAACGGCTGTATTTAACTATTTATTTATTTATCAGAAGCGATTGCCGTCTGGAAATCAGCTTTTCAAAGCAAAGGCTGGATTTTGGGGGAGCGCCCCCTGTTGGCGATAGCTTTCCAGACCTCACATGTGAAAGGCACAATAAGCACAGCCTTCCCAGAGAGGAAAAAAATAGTAAAAAATTAAAAATCTTAGCGGTGGCGTCAAACTGACATTTCTAAAACATACTCCTCGTTTGGAATAGTTAAAGTTTGTTTAGTTTTTGCGGCGAGTCGTATGACATTTGACTTTGGTTTTGTATGTGTTTACATTTTGAACACATTAAAACCTTGAAAGTTGGGGTTGCTGTTGCGGCAATATTCTCTGTATTGATGCAATAAACACGCCACACACAATACCTTTCACAAGGTCTTCTTACTCATTCGGATTCAATGTGACGTGCTAATACAAAACGGAAAATGTACAAAAACTCATAATCCGGCGACACAGAATAGTCAATAAAATAGTGTTGTTTACAAACATGAATAAAATGTCTGTGACAGAATTTAACATTGGAAGTCGGTCTGTTTCAAAAAGTGTTTTTCAGCTTGGGCATATAAAAAAAGGGAAGGTCACGAGTCTAAATTCACACATTTTCTGAACCGCTTATCCTTACAAGGGTCGCGAGGGGTGCTGGAGTCTATCCTAGCCGACTTTGCACACCAGGCGGGGCACACCCTGAATTGAGGGCCAACAAATCGCAGGGCAAAAAGAGACAAACATCCAATCGTAGCTAGGGCTAGGCAATTTAGCATCAAATTGGCTCTAAATTCATTCATTTTCTGAACCATGGGTCACGGGGGGTGCTGGAGCCTATCCCAGCCGACTTCGAGCACCAGGCAGGGCACACCCTGAATTGAGGGCCAGTAAATTGCATACGCCAAAAAGAGACAAACATCCAATCATAGCTAGGGCTAGGCAATTTAGCATCAAATGAGCTCTAAATTCATTCATTTTCTGAACCGCTTATCCTTACAAGGGTCGCGGGGGTGCTGGAGCCTATCCTAGTCGACTTCGCATACCAGGCAGGGCACACCCTGAATTCAGGGCCAACAAATCACACAAGGCAAAAAGAGACAGACGTCCCATCGTAGCTAGGGTTAGGCACTTTAGCATCAAATTAGCCTATCATGCATGTTTTGGGAAACAGGAGTACCCGGAGACAACCCACTCGAGCCTGGGGATGAAATGCAAACTCCACATAGTGAAAACCCACCCGGGATCGAACCCTAGACCCCAAAACTGCGAGGCTGACTTTCCAACCACATGTCCACCGCGTGTCTAAATATTAGCTACATTTGTAAATATGGCTTAGCGTGCATGTTTTGGGAAACAGGAGTACCCGGAGACAACCCATGCAAGCCTGGGGATAAAATGCAAACGCCACACAGTGAAAACCCACCCGGGATCGAACCCTCGACCCCAGAACTGCGAGCCCGACTTTCCAACCACATACACACCGTGTCTCTAAATATTAGCTACATTTCTAAATATGGTCAACAACTATAGCATAAACTTAACATCATTGAATGCATCGCCATTTTTGACCAGGCAGTTAATGACGACAAATGCAAATGTCTTTTTGTCCTGGAATATCATTGAGCAGATTCTTCTGAAACAGCGAAACAATGTCAGTAGAAGTAGATTATTGACAGTCGCTCATTTAAGTTCACAAAAAAAATGGCTTGAAAGAAGGCCTTCTTATTGACCGAAAAAAATGTGAATTTCCTTGGGATTGCTTCATTGTAGGTTAGCTAGCGCGCAGGCAATTCTTGACATATTTCAAAGGATCCCGTTCCCTCCTCAGATGTCTCCCCACTTTTATTCCTCTTCCCCGCGTCTAATCCTGATCACAGGAATTAAAGAGGCTTCAAAGAGCAGAAAAGAGGCAAACGTCTGGCGGGCGAATGAGCGCAGGTGGAATCAAGCCAATCCCAACCCTCATTCCCTTTTTTCTTTCTCAACTCGTGGGAGTACGTGACGTACGTACGTACGTGCGGGCGGGCGGGCGGCTAGCGCATCCAACACGTGGCTATTCGGGAATAAACCAGGGTTGCTAAAATTACCCGGCCGACTGCCAGCTAATGAAGCCTCCCGTGGTCGGAGATAAATAACAGCGGAGTTGTCACGCGCTAATGAAGATGAGGCCGTCTGAAAACGCCATTCTATGAAATAGCCGATTGTTGAAATCAAAACAGGGTAAATGAAGACAAACAGCGCATGCACTTTTGACACCGTTTTTCAACGTACGTTTGACGCTAACGGCGGTTTTACACTTCGCGGCAATGGCTCGGCGACGGTCTTGCCGGTTTGGCAATTTGTTGTGATTCACGTTACAAATTTGACAGCATCCTGCATCGAGTCGTACATCAGAAGGCCCTTTAGACCATATTGTTTGGTTTGAGGGGGTATTGTCTGACTCGTGGTCGATATGATGTCTTGGGCTTAATTCTTACTTCTTTTGCTGTGGTCATTTTTCCTTGTGACCGGATGTTTCGTCGAAAGACGTTTGGTCCCCGGACGTTTGGTCGCCGGACGTTTGGTCGCCGGACGTTTGGTCGCCGGACGTTTGGTCGCCGGACGTTTGGTCACCCGGGTGAATATAATTTTGAGAGCTGGTTTCAACAGTAGATATTTAGATATTAAACTCTCTCTCTCATGAATATAATTTTGAGAGCTGGTTTCAACAGTAAACTCTGTCATGTTGTCAAACGTCCGGGGCGACCAGACGCCCGGGGCGACCAGACGCCCGGGGCGACCAGACGCCCGGGGCGACCAGACGCCCGGGGCGACCAGACGCCCGGGGCGACCAGACGCCCGGGGCGACCAGACGCCCGGGGCGACCAGACGCCCGGGGCGACCAGACGCCCGGGGCGACCAGACGCCCGGGGCGACCAGACGCCCGGGGCGACCAGACGCCCGGGGCGACCAAACGTCCGGGCAACCAAACGTCCGGCGACCAAACGTCCGAGTACCACAAATTTGATAGTGAGGTTTTGCTTCACGTTACAAATTTGAAAGCAAGGTTTTGTTTCACGTTACAAACTTGAAAGCGAGGTTTTGCTTCACCTTAGAAATTTGATAATGAAGGTCTGATTCACATTACAAATTTGGCAGCAAAAGTTTTGCTTCACGTTACAAATTTGATAGTGAGGTTGTACTTCACGTTATAAATTTGATAATGAGGTCCTGCTTCACGTTACAAATTTGACAGCAAAGTTTTGCTTCACGTTACAAATTTGATAGCGAGATTTAGCTTCACGTTACAAATTTGACAGCAAGGTTCTCCTTCACGTTACAACTGTGATAGCAAGGAAACTATGGAGACTGAGCTTTTATCGACATTGAAACGTGACTGACGTGATCACTTAACCTGAAAAAGTGAACATAAAGTGACGTCCTTACGCTGAAATGGAAATATGATAGAGGTCCAGATGTGAAAAATAAGGTGCGCCGCCGCTCAGGCCGACTGACAAACGCGATTGTGACTGACAACTGTCATGGCTTCCTCGGTAAGCGAGCGCTTTCTCCTCCCACAAAAAAAGCAGCTCTCAGCAGAGGAAACTCAAAGATGATTGAAAAATGTCAGATGTGTACACGACACGTCCACATTTTCGGGCTTTGGCGGATAGAAGGATGCGCAGTTTCAAGTGCTGACAAGGTAATCCCACTCTGACCGCCACCACATCAGCACACTGCGCCTTTGTGACATAGAAGCCATTAAAGACACCAATCACATCGCTTAGAAGGACACGGTGCTTACAAGGCTGCCTCTGGAGCAAAAACACATACAGAAGGCAGAAAAAAAACAAAGAATGGCAGCTCAAAATTCCAAATATTTGAATTTTGTGACATGTAAGTCATGGATTAGCATTTTTTTGGTGTCATTTGGAGTTCATCTCTTTGACAAAATAGAACACCGCTACATAAGTTGCAGTACAATTTAACGAGTGATTGTTGTTTATATATAAATATGCTATAACCTTAGCTATGATGGTTGTCGTTTGCCTCCTCGGGCTAGCTGGGCTAGGATCCAGCACCCCCCACCATGTTTCCGAGGACAAGCGGTTCAGAAAATGAATGAATGAAAACAACAAAAGATTTATGTTCGGAGCTTAGCAGAACATAGATGCCAACAAGTGAATACTTAAAGTGGGTTCACTGAATCCCAAATAGAATTGAAAAATATACTTTGAGAGTCAACAGCCTACTTGGACAGAATTAATAAACACAAAAGATGAGCGCTGAGCTTGCAAGTTTGACGCTTGGAAAGCCAAGGCGCCAAAATACTCTGAGAACATAATAGGATACAAGCCCATACTGCGATCATATTCGCATTCAGCACTTTCTTTTATCTGAGAGCTGCTTTTGACACATCCCGGCCTGATGTGTGTGTGTGTGTGTGTGTGTGTGTGTGTGTGTGTGTGTGTGTCTGAGTGCGTATGTCGTGTGTGTGGAAGGCAGATAAAAAAGTGAACAGCTATTAAATGAGTTGACCCAGAGTCCTCACAGCAGGGCTGGCCAAGAGGTGAACAAGGGGTTAAAGGCTCTTAAGCACACCTTGTCATGTATGTGTCTTTGTGTGTGTGTCTTTGCGTGGGTCTTGGTGTGTGTATTGGTGTGTGTCTTGGTGTGTGTGTCTTTGTTTGTGTTTTTGTGTGTGTGTGTCTTTGTGTATGTCTTTGTGTGAGTGTCTTTGTGTGTGTCTTTGTGGGTGTCTGTGTGTGTCTTTGTGTGAGAGTATGTGTGTCTTTGTGTGAGTATGTGTGTCTTTGTGTGAGTGTGTGTCTTTGTGTGCATCTTTTTGAGTGTGTATTTGTGTGTGTGTGTCTTTGTGTGTGTGTGTCTGTGTGTGTCTTTGTGTGTGTATGTGTGTCTGTGTGTGTGTGTCTTTGTGTGTGTGTCTTTGTGGGTGTCTTTGTGTGAGTGTGTGTGTCTTTGTGGGAGTCTTTGTGTGTGTATGTGTGTGTGTTTCTTTGTGGGCGTATGTGTCTTTGTGTGAGTGTGTGTGTCTTTGTGTGTGTGTCTTTGTGTGAGTGTGTGTCTTTGTGTGAGTGTGTGTCTTTGTGAGAGTGTGTTTGTGTCTTTGTGTGTGTGTCTCTGTGTGTGTCTTTATGTGTTTGTGTGTGTGTGTCTTTGTGTGAGTGTGTGTGTCTTTGTGTGAGTGTGTGTCTTTGTGAGAGTGTGTTTGTGTCTTTGTGTGTGTGTCTCTGTGTGTGTCTTTGTGTGTTTGTGTGTGTGTTTGTGTGTGTGTTTGTGTGTGTGTTTGTGTGTGTGTCTTTGTGTGTGTCTTTGTGTGAGTGTGTGTCTTTGTGGGTGTATGTGTCTTTGTGTGAGTGTGTGTGTCTTTGTGTGAGTGTGTGTGTCTTTGTGTGAGTGTGTGTGTCTGTGTGAGTGTGTGTCTTTGTGTGTGTCTTTGTGAGTGTGTTTGTGTCTTTGTGTGTGTGTGTGTCTTTGTGTGTGTGTGTCTTTGTGTGTGTGTGTCTTTGTGTTTGTCTGTGTGTCTTTGTGTGAGTGTGTGTGTCTGTGTGTGTTTTTGTGTGTGTCTTTGTGTGTGTCTTTGTGTGTGTGTCTTTGTGTGTGTGTCTTTGTGTGAGTGTGTGTGTGTGTGTTTTTGTGTCTGTCTTTGTGTGTCTGTCTTTGTGTGTGTGTCTTTGTGTGTGTGTCTTTGTGTGTGTGTCTTTGTGTGTGTGTCTTTGTGTGTGAGTGTGTGTCTTTGTGTGTGTGTGTGTCTTTGTGTGAGTGTGTGTCTTTGTGAGAGTGTGTTTGTGTCTTTGTGTGTGTGTCTATGTGTGTGTCTTTGTGTGTTTGTGTGTGTGTGTCTTTGTGTGAGTGTGTGTGTCTTTGTGTGAGTGTGTGTCTTTGTGAGAGTGTGTTTGTGTCTTTGTGTGTGTGTCTCTGTGTGTGTCTTTGTGTGTTTGTGTGTGTGTTTGTGTGTGTCTTTGTGTGTGTCTTTGTGTGTGTCTTTGTGTGAGTGTGTGTCTTTGTGGGTGTATGTGTCTTTGTGTGAGTGTGTGTGTCTTTGTGTGAGTGTGTGTGTCTGTGTGAGTGTGTGTCTTTGTGTGAGTATGTGTCTTTGTGTGTGTCTTTGTGAGTGTGTTTGTGTCTTTGTGTGTATGTGTCTTTGTGTGTGTGTCTTTGTGTTTGTCTGTGTGTCTTTGTGTGAGTGTGTGTCTGTGTGTGTTTTTGTGTGTGTCTTTGTGTGTGTCTTTGTGTGTGTGTCTTTGTGTGTGTGTCTTTGTGTGTGTGTCTTTGTGTGAGTGTGTGTGTGTGTCTTTGTGTGTGTGTGTCTTTGTGTGTGTGTCTTTGTGTGTGAGTGGGTGTCTTTGTGTGTGTGTGTCTTTGTGTGTGAGTGTGTGTCTTTGTGTGTGTGTGTGTCTTTGTGTGAGTGTGTGTCTTTGTGAGAGTGTGTTTGTGTCTTTGTGTGTGTGTCTCTGTGTGTGTCTTTGTGTGTTTGTGTGTGTGTGTCTTTGTGTGAGTGTGTGTCTTTGTGAGAGTGTGTTTGTGTCTTTGTGTGTGTGTCTCTGTGTGTGTCTTTGTGTGTTTGTGTGTGTGTTTGTGTGTGTGTTTGTGTGTGTGTCTTTGTGTGTGTCTTTGTGTGAGTGTGTGTCTTTGTGGGTGTATGTGTCTTTGTGTGAGTGTGTGTGTCTTTGTGTGAGTGTGTGTGTCTGTGTGAGTGTGTGTCTTTGTGTGAGTATGTGTCTTTGTGTGTGTCTTTGTGAGTGTGTTTGTGTCTTTGTGTGTGTGTGTCTTTGTGTGTGTGTCTTTGTGTGTGTGTCTTTGTGTGAGTGTGTGTGTCTTTGTGTGAGTGTGTGTGTCTTTGTGTGTGTCTTTGTGTGTGTCTTTGTGTGTGTCTTTGTGTGTGTGTCTTTGTGTGAGTGTGTGTTTTTGTGTCTGTCTTTGTGTGTGTCTTTGTGTGTGTGTCTTTGTGTGTGTGTGTCTTTGTGTGTGTGTCTTTGTGTGTGTGTCTTTGTGTGTGAGTGTGTGTCTTTGTGTGTGTGTGTGTCTGTGTGAGTGTGTGTGTGTGTCTTTGTGTGTGTCTTTGTCATTGTCTTTGTGTCTGTGTGTGTGTGAGGGGATCTGAAAAGGCCCGATAGCGTGTGTACAAGGCAAAGTGACGCGCACGCAGCTGGAAATGAGGGGTTGCCCGTAATTCAGCCACCAAAGCACATTGTTAAAGATAAAACATCAAGAGACTTTTTCTCTCTCTCTCTCTGTCTCTCTCGGAATGGTCACTCGACCCATCTTCGGTGAAATTGTTCTCAGAGTTCTACGCCATGACAGCCGGTGACGCGTGGCGACGGCAAAGCCAATTTCCACGTGAACAATTACCCCGCCGTCAGGCTTGGCGCTTTACATCATTTCAATTTGGGAAAAGTAGCGAGCGGGCTAGCTATTGTTTAAGTCCAGCTGCCGCGTAGAATTCGGACCAAGTATGCTTGTGCGCTACGCGTGTTGGTATTGTGGCCTGCCACCTGCTTACATTTTAAGTTGTTTTTACTCCTTTAGCATTGTCGTCTTCCAAAGTAGCCCCTGCTAGTATTTGAGACGCTACAGAACAGATATACAGTAATCCCTCGAATAACGCGGTAAATGTGGACTGGACATGGCCCCGATAATCGAAAAAACAAAAAGTAGGGTCACCACTATTAAAAATAATAATATTACTTTTTGCACGGAAACACGCTCGTAACATAACATAGAAAATTTAAATGAACTTGGATGATGATGCAGACGCACTCAAAAATAAATTTAATCTAACCTTACACTTAACTTAATTCTAATTTTGTTTTAAATTTTACTACCTTTCTTCTCCCGGGTTGGCTCTATTGGCCCCGCCTCCACCCTGACTTTCAGATACAACCTATCGAGGGTTGTTTGCTTTTGTCTTCCCTGCAAAATATTCCCAAAATGATGCACACAAATGTCCTCACAATAGAATAACGCACGACCACTTGCCAACAAAAAGTAGTATATACTCCTCTCGTATTAGCGAACAAGCTCTGCCATTCGCACTGACTAACGGAAAAAAAAACACTGAAAAAAAGCAAGGCTCCGCCCAGTGCTCGTAGAGACATTACACGAGGGAGTTGCGACGGGAAAGACAGTGGCCATGATGTTCTTATGAGCAGCTTATCGCGTCGTATATCAAAATTTGTCTCATATCTCAAGATAAATATTTGCTCAAAATTTGACTCGTATCTCAAATTGCTCGTATGTCAGGGCACTCGTATGTCGAGGTACCACTCTAGAAGTATGTAATGTAACCTCCATGCATCTGGAGATAAGTATAATCCTCACATGGATGCCGCAGCTTTCTTTAGCCAGCATGCAGGGAGCTTTTCCTTCTTCTTCTCATTTTTTTTTTCAATTTTTGTACTTTTTTTAAATATTTTTTTTTAGAGTAAGTGCTTGTTTTGCCGACACAGCTGGCACGTGGCGGGTCGCCGATTAAACTGGCCGAGAATGAGTTCCTTTTCGGGAGCCAAGTGCACCTCTACCTCGTCCAGAAGGCAGCCGATGCACACACACACACACACACACACACACACACACACACACACCGCAAATGGAGTGGACTCAATAGGAGATTTGCACTGGAAGGAACTTAATTATGTTTGGGAATAAACGGTGGAATTGAGGTTGTTTTGAAGGAGTAAAATGGACTTTTTAATGGCGTGTGTACAAATAGTTGAATGTCAGTTCATCCATTAAATATGGAATTGAAGAACAAAGTACATCTTTCGTGATATGTTATTTATGGGGGCCAAAAACGCATTACATTGGGACTCATTAACTTCAGGCGAGGTGGAAATACAGTTCATTTTAAAGCAACTGTTGCAGCTTGGCCAATAAAGAAGCATGGTCAGGAAAATTACATATTTCGGAAGCAATAATATGCAGTTAGAGTGAGCCTGGTAGATGATGTATGAATATAAATTCATATCTTGGAGGTAGTAGTTGTGAAATTTGTGTACTATATTTCCTGTATATTTTAATAGAAAAATATTTCCGACAAAAATACTATTATTTACATTTATTCGTCGTGATTGTTTTTTAGGTTAATATTTCTTAACAAAAAATTGCTTATTTTTTTTATTTTGGAGCTATAAAGGTTTCTATGTTTTTAAATAATAAAACATCGAGCCAGAAAACTATTTATCAAATGAGGAAGAATAAAAAAACGGAAATAATAAATTGCTTGGTCAGACTGTCTTGACCTTAAAAAAACTTTATTCGCATTACAGGGAATGTTTTAAAGTAAGCTGTTATTATTATTCTCCATCGTAGAAGAAAAAAAACCACTAAATCTCTGCCTCGCAACTTTAGAGTGATTATTTTTCTACCGAGACAAATGTTCCTGCAGATTCCCGCCCAAGTCCTCGCCGAAATTAATTGTTCTAATGGCGGCACGCCAAAGGGTGAAAGTGCTTAAAAGACAAAATGTCCAAAGTCCAAAGTTAATTCACACTTCCAAAAATAAAGTTAAATCTGTTTACTGCCAAGCACAACTAACGATTATATCACAGCATCGCATTGACAATAACATTCATTCATTTTCTGAACTGCTTTTTCCTGGGGGTGCTGGAGCCTATCCCAGCTGACTTCAGACCAGAGGCGGGGGACACCCTGAATCGCTGGGGAGCCAATCACAGGGCACAAAGGACAACCAATCATAGCAAGGGGCAATTTAGCATACAATTAGCCTAGCATGCATGTTTTTGGGATGTGGTAGGAAACCCGAGCACCCGTAGAAAACCAACACGGGCCCAGGGAGAACATGCAAACTCCACCCAGAAAAAACCCACCTGGGATCGAACCCACAATCCCAAAATAGCGAGCCCACCGCGCCATGATACAAAAATGAGTAATAACAATAAGAATACGCGAGCGGCTACAGGCACAATAGCTGTCCAGATTTTTAATTAAACATGGGTAGAGTAGTCAAGGTCCCAGGTGTGCATGATTTGCGGCCAAAACAAAGGGAAAACTATTACATTTTTCTTAATATGAAAAATGAATATGAGGCGTACCGCAGGTCAAAGCACGAAATCCCATTCGGCGACCTGCCCTTATTATTATTAAAAAGGCTGGTTCAGAAGAGTATTTAACGCGATTGAATGCAAATGGAGTATGCATGTTCTCCCAGGGCTGCGTGGGTTTTCTTCGGGTACTCCAGTTTCCTCCCACATTCCAAAAACATGCATGCTAGGCTAAGTGGACACTCTAAATTGTCCCTAGCTATGATTGGTTGTCCTTTGTCTCCTCGTGCCCTGCAATTGGCTGGCCACCGATTCCGAGTAGTCATCTGGAATGGGCTCCAGCACCCCCCGTGACCCTTGTGAGGATACAGTGGTTCAGAAAATGAATGAATGAATGATAAAAGATCTAATTGGGGCGCTGAAGTTGTTAGCACGTCGGCCTCAAAGCTCTGGGGTCCTGGGTTCGAATCCAGTTCGCATGTGTGGAGTTTGCATGTTCTCCCCAGGCTTGCGTGGGTTTTCTCCGGGTATTCCGGTTTCCTCCCACATTCCAAAAACATGCATGCTAGGCTAACTGGATGCTAAAATTGGCCCTAGGTATGAGTCTAAGTGCGAATGGTTGTCCGTCTCCTCTTCGTGGCCTGTGATTGGCTCCACCGATTCAGGGTATCATAGCTGGGATGGGATCCAGCACCCCCCGCGACCCTTGTGAGGATAAAGCGATTCAGAAAATGAGTAAATCAATGCAAATGGATTGTCTCGCAGGGCGCAGAGCAGATTAGCGATTAGCAAACAACACTTTGCTTATATTATTATTATAGTCCTTGTGGACGTTAATCTCGATGCCAAGGAGCTAAATTAACCAGAAAAATGTTATTTACACTGCCACGGTTGATTTTTTTTTTTTTAAGTGCTTTTCCGCATCTTTAACACCAGACTTACGGTCAATTCCCCGCGATCGAGAATTTTTGATTTACCAGGATTGAAAAATGGACGCAAGCCTGGGCGAGTTCGCACCTGCCCACCACCACGGCTCACGTCGCCCCGGCAACCGGACCGAAGCGAGGCTAAAAGCGCACACGGCTCGGCGTGGCATCACGCCTCATTGCTGTTGATGGCGGTGAAGTGAAATCATTACAGTCAATAAGGTGTGTAATGGATTTCTTCCCGGCGGCCATTCTGCCTACGTGACTTCTTAATTGCGTCGTCGGGCGCCGCGAGCCTGGGCGTAGGCGGGCGAGCCCAGCCGTTGGACCGAATGCCCCGCGACCTGACGGAGTGGAGAGTGTGCGGGTGACAGTATTTCATGGGTCGAGCTAAATTGGCTCTTGTGCCCCTGAGCTAGTGCTAGCCGGCTAGAAAAGGGCTGGGCTTTTATTTTATGTTCTTAATCGGCCGTCAAAATGGCCGCTAAGAAACGGACAAAAGCAGCCGATACTGATTTTGATGACTACGGGAATGAAAGAAATTGAAATTGTTGGAAAATTGAAAGAGATATTTTTTGGGGTGATCGGGATAATAAATTAGCTTATAGATGAGTTTTGTCGTCAATGTTGTTTATGTTTGATAATGCGATCTCTCAATGCAATGTAGCTGTTCAATGAGATAACGCGAACATTGATTTTTATTGTGAAAATAATAAATAATAACATTTTCTCGCATATAAGCCGCACCCTTAAAATTTCCTTAAAATTGTTGAATTTTATAATTTCCCTCGTATAAGACACCCCCTGAATCACAATTTTTACGTGAAAACGGGTAACTGGGCTACTGATTTTTATTGTGAAAATAATAAATAACATTCTCGCATATTAGCCGCCTCCGCGTATAAGCCGCACCCTTAAAATGGCCTTAAAATCATTGAATTTTATAATTTCCCTCGTATAAGACACCCCCCTGATTCACAATTTTTACGTGAAAATGGGTAACCGCGCTACTGATTTTGATTGTGAAAATAATAAATAATAACATTTTCTCGCATATAAGCCGTACCCTTAAAATTGCCTTAAAATCGTTGAATTTTGTAATTTCCCTTGTATAAGACGCCCCCCTGATTAACAATTTTCACCTCCATCTTCATGGTTTTAATAGGGAGTACACTGCACGGGTTATTTCTGAGATTCTGTATAAATCGAAAGGATTGTCTGCTGGATTGCACATTATTTGGGTCAATATTAAAAAAGGAAGTCAAGTGAGCAGTACAACCAGGAAGTGCGTCCGTAGCGGTCTCGTTTGTCATCCCTAGGTAAGATGGCGGAACCCTGAGTAAACAACGGCAGGTGCAAGTGAGGTTTTTTACGTTTTATGCAAAATTCGGTTTATTTTTTTTCCTGAATTTCATTCAAAGCCGTCAAAATTAATTTGTCTTGCGTTACGGCATTTCGTCCTTGTCACATTGCAGTTTTGTGCATGTCAAGTCTAATTTGTGTGCATATAAGCCGTACCCTCGATTCAGACATCATTTATTTTTTGAGCGACAAATACGGTGTAGATGCGAGAAAATATGGTAATTATTATGGTATGCTCAAAGGCAAAAAATGCAGAGCTGGCAAATACAACCAATCTTCTGCAGTTTCCTACACCAGTTTTTACCAAACTACTTGTATACGCATTTTGTATCAAAATGACAAAAATAAAATTAAATAAAAACAATTTTTTTCAGCAACTTCCATGAGAAAACACATCAAAATATTGAAAGTTTTGCCATTTTAACATTTAATTTCGAAAAGCAACGTCATGTTCTAAATAAGATGTTGTCAAAATGTTCCATTATTTTGAAAGTAGCGCACTCACTTCCTTTTCAACGACACATCATCCCTTGTTTCAAGCAGTTTAGATATATTAGCTAAAACCAAAACGTGAGTAATGTTTTTTTTTCATTTCTTTGCAAGACTTAATGATAAAAAAAACTGAATTATCTGAAAAGCATTAAAAAACGAGATCATATTGAGCTTTACTTTTGCCCGCATCGCCAATCAATGCCACTAGGATCGCAAAAGGCTCACCAAATCTAAAAAAAACCTCTCTTCACCCACTCCGAAATATGATTTTTGACGTTTGACAGCCCTCAAAATGTCAAATCGTGAAACGCTCCATGTTATCGCGTCACCATTTCTCCAGAAAGCGTTTTCAATTTTTCTACAAAACCCACACATATCCTTGGCGAAGGTGGATTTCTTGCTCGTGATTATTAAAGCGAGCTGACTCGCTCGATTTGGAAACGGAGGAAAAAGGAAAGACCTCGGCGAGAAGAAGAAGAAGAAGACACGACAATGGCGAGGGGAGAGCGAACGGCGACAACGGGAACGGGAAGGCAATCAGACGTGTTATCAAGTGAGCCGCAATGGCTTCTTTGTGGGAGCTGCCAGGTGCCTGTCACTTGTCAACATGTGTCAGCATGATGGATGATGACCGAGTATTGCAGCCCAGGAACTGTTGGATGAAGCTCAGACACGTTCCAATCTTCTATTCGCACTGCCATCAGCTTGTGTTCCAACAGGGCACAAGTTAGCTTGTTAAAAAATGAGATCTCGTCGACTGGAAAAAGCCAGCCACCACACTCAATTTGCTTTTCACTATGAGCGTATTGGCCCGAATATAAGACAATCCTAATTATAAGACCACCCCCTCTTTTTCTACTACTACTACTACCACATCCACCACCACCACTACTACTACGACTACTACCACTATGACTACTACCACTACTACCACTATGACTACTACCACTACTACCACTACTACCACCAGTACCACCACTACCACCACCACTACCACCACTACCACTACTACCACCACTACCACCACTACCACCACCACCACTAATACCACTACCACTACTACCGCTACCACTACTACCACTACCACCACTACCACAACTACCACCAGTACCACCATCACTAATACCACTACCACCACCACTACCACCACCTCTACCACTATCACCACCTCTACCACTACCACTATGACTACTACCTCAACAACTACTACTACTACCACCACCACTACCACCACTACCACTATGACTACTACCTCGATGACTACTACCACGGCAACTACTACTACTACTACTACCACCACCACTACTACCACTACTATCACCACCTCTACCACTACTACCACTACTACTACTATCACTACCACTACCACAACTACCACCACTACTACTACTATCACTACCACTACCACCACTACTACTACTATCACTACCACTACCACTAACACTACCACAACTACTACCACTACCACAACTACCACCACTACCACCACCACCACCACTACCACCACCACCACTA
The DNA here is from genome assembly GCF_051989625.1 of Stigmatopora argus. Taxonomy (NCBI): domain Eukaryota; kingdom Metazoa; phylum Chordata; class Actinopteri; order Syngnathiformes; family Syngnathidae; genus Stigmatopora; species Stigmatopora argus. The sequence goes on along the minus strand of NC_135389.1, from coordinate 21,986,277 downwards.
ATACCACTACTACCACTACCACTACTACCACCACTATCACCACCTCTACCACTACCATTACCACTACCACCACTACTACTACCACTACGACTACTACCACTACGCCCACTACCACTATGATTACTACTACTACTGCACCCCATATGCCAAACCCATTTTAAAATGGGTGGTTCGTTAAAGGTGCACCTTACAGGTCGGAAAATATGGTCAACTAAAGTACCTAAATTGCCCGGGTCTAGTTTCTAGAGTACCCGGAGAAACCTTTAGCCCGAATTTGAAACCCCAACCTTTCACCTACGAGGCGAATGCCCTAACCACTAGCAACTGCGATTTGGATGTTTGGCTAAGGAAAGCTCCCGAGAAGTTAACGAGGCCACGGCAGCCCCCGCCCCCCCACTTTGTCCACTGATTACCCCGCGATGTTGAGACGAGATCATTTTGCGAGCCAGTCACCTGACCCGTACCGTTCATCCGCGTGTTCACATGTCGGGAATGCACATTTTCCGATAAACACATTTCACGCGCCAATCAGCGCTGGCGTGGCGGCAATCCATTCTCGGCGCCGCCGCCGCCATCGCTGCTTGATCGCACTCCTGATCACATTTCTGGCACCGCCGTAAACAGACAATCAAGGGAGAGCGAGTGAGCGGGCCACTTAATGAAAGGGGGTGATTAGGCCCGCTGACCTTTCTTTCCCTGCTCGGCGGCGGTGGCGGCGGCGACTCCATGCGCTCTCATGAGTCAGTGGCTGCGAGCTTCTCCCGCCCCGCGCCGCCTCACATCAAATGTCACTGACTTAAACGGGTCAACCGGGCCGACTGGACCACGGGAAAGAAAAAATTGGAAGCGCTATGTGAGAGGAAGGTTTTTTTTTTTTTTCAATTTTAGAAGAACTGTCTGACAAAAGGCAAGTGCAATGTCAAGGCCGGATTTTAAAGTTTGCATCACATACATTCATTCATTTTCGGGGGGTGCTGGAGCCTATCCCAGCCAACGAAGGACAGCCTGAATTGCTGGCCAGCCAATTGCAGGTCACGAGGAGACACAGGACAACCAATCATAGCTAGGGTTAGGCAATTTAGCATACAATTAGCCTTGCATGCATGTTTTTAGAATGTGGGAGGAAAAGGGGGACTACCCAGAGAAAAACAACGTGAGGCCAGGGTGAACATGCAAACTCTACACTGTGAGGGCCGACCTGGGATCGAACCCACGACCACGGAACTGTGAGGCTGACACGCTAACCACTCAGATATAGTATGCCCAAAACTGGTCCCCTTATTAAACTTTAATAAAATACTATACCGCTATTGCTACAAAATTGTGACAATAATCATTTTTTTACCCAACCAACCTAAAAACCATTGTTAAGTGCCAAAATGATTTTTGGGTGGATTTCCTTCCCTCATCGAACTATTTATTCCGGAAAAACAATCTGAAAAGCATAAATATTCAACTCCAAATTCAATATACCCATATTGGACTTATTATTAGTTAAGCAATATTGAGTTCTGCACTCACCCACGTAAATGAGGCGGAGCCAACCCATTAAAAAATCAGATTTCAGTGAAAAAAAGAAAAAACACGCCGGTAAAAACAGGGTATGAATGAATGACTTAAACCTGCAGACGCTTTTGAATCGTAAACAGAAGGCGAACGTGTTGAAAAGTAGTTTCAAACAAAAAGATGGAATATTTAATAGAGCAGATCATTCTTTAAGACAAAGATCAATAAATGGCAACGCAACTTTCCAGTTTTTTTGTTCCTCAACAAACCTCTGATGAGACGCAACTTTTGCAAGAGGTAATTCTATCAATCAATAAACAATTACCCAAGTGTCGTCTGCAAATATTACTCGGTCCGAAGGACGGACGAACGAACGAACGAACGGACGTACGGACGTTTTTTTTTTTTTGCGTCTTGGACCTGTTTGATGGTCTCACGCCTCGTTAGATGGACGAGCGCTTTGGTGACGACGGTGTAATTACCGTCAGCGGAAATGAACGGAAAGGGAAGACTCGGCTAATGAGCTGTAATGTTGGGATAGCTTTGTTGTTTCTTGGTCATTACTCGGAGGACAAATGCATCGCAAAATTGACCACCTTTGGAAAATTTATTTGATCGTGTTAACAGCAAACATTTGGATGGAGATGCGTGAGGGACAAAAATGATTTAGTGAAGAAAAATAGGTGTCAAAGTGGCAGCCCGAGGGCCAGATTCGGTTCCGAGGCGTTATTTTGGGCGTCGACTTCACTTTTTACGATCAAATTAAATGACCAAGTTATATATATATAGTTTTGTTACCTGCCCTCTTTTAGAAAAGAAAATAAATCTTTTTTTTTAAATCTAGAAAATCTACATCTACATCTATGTGTATGTATATATATATATATATGTAGATACATATATATATATTCATTCACACATACATTCATACATACATACATATTATATTTCAGCAACACGCTTATTTATTTATATGTTTATTTAAGTATTTATTTATATATTTATGTATATATTTATTTATATATATTTTTTATTTATTACCTTTTTTATTTAAGTCTAAAAAGTATTTTTCTGTGTCTGTATTCTCAGCAACACGCTTATTTATTTATATATTTATGTATATATTTATTTATTTATTACCTTTTATTTTATTTATGTCTAAAAGGTATTACTATATATATATATTTTTTTTAAATTTAGACATCAAAAACACATTTCTAAAAATAAAACAAACTGAGTATTTCCTGTTTTTGCACATTATTTTTTAATGTAAATAAAATATAAAATAGTTGTCAAAATATCAAGACTCCATTTTTAATCTATAAAATAATGAATATATTTTTTAACTGAATAATTAGGTTTGTTTCCCCCGATTTTTTTTAAATAAAAAAAGAATATGTTTCTTTGTAAAAAAAAAAAAAAAAAAATTGAAAAATTTATAAAACAGCAAATGTTGACTTTTATTTTTTAACGTCAATATTTTTTTTTTTAAACCTCTATGACGTCGTCCTGAATAGCATTAATATTCGACATGCTTTTCTAAAACAAAATGATACAATATGGCGACAGACAAAATGACAATACTCACGGACATGTTTATCCTCTAAAAGAAATAATTAAATAATTTCTATTTAATGGGGAAAGATAATCTGAAATAGTTTAGAGCACATTTTTGTAACTGTTGACTCTAAAATAACAGCATAACAAGCATAATAATATAGTTTTACTTTAATTTAGTGTCCATATTTCATTAAATTTCACGACTAAAGAATGTAACGGTGTAAGAAAGCCTCCGTGTCGAAGTTCCATTTTTGTCTACGAGCATGTTAAGGTCGAGCGCAAACACCGTTTTGGTTCTTCTCGCCATTATCAAAACCAGAGCCCGTTGAAAATTGACGGGCGTTTTGGGCCGTGCTGCATGACGGCGGGGTTAATTAAGTTTGAAATCAGGCAGATGATCTGCAAGGCTGCCACTCAAAACTGCCAGACGCCCTCAGACGAGAGCCACTTTCATTGTCTGGGAGCAGAAAGACATTTCAAAACCCAACAGTACGCCACACAAACTCAATCTGATAGAATCCTTCATTCGGATTCCAACTCATCAAGCATCTCCAACCAAAATCTAATCCGTTGATTCCCAACATTCATTAAAGCCAGTGGCGGTCCGTGCATTTTCTCGTAGCGCCTTCAACGAATCAATCCAACTCTCAAAAACTATTTTATGGCTATAAAACCTCTACTGCAGCTACAGCTGCGACACACAAAAAAATAATCAATAGATCAATGCACAAAAAATGGGGTCAAATCCACTTCCTAGCATATATATATATATATAAATAATCAAATATATAGGCAATAAAAGCATTTAATCCACTTCAATTCAATTCACTACTCACATTTTTATCAGGCAGTAAAATCTGGACTTGTTTGGTTTAGATTACTGACAAGTTATACTCCTATAATGACAGATTTATTCGAAAATGAATCGTTTCAGGACCCCTCAAGTAAAATCACATTTAACGCAACGATGTTTTGGAATCAGTCTGTCTTTGACATTGCATTTAACAACACAAGCACGAAAGCTTTACAGTTTAAAATTGACTCGGCATAGTAGCGAGGTGCCATTTAACGAGGTCAAAGCTCAACACATTAGGTCTTAACGTACGACGTTCCGCGGCTGAACATTTAGCGAGTGCGCTTGCGCGCTGGGCCATTTACAGCAACTTGACAAATGGCCAGACGTCTCAATTTTGATTCCTTTTTGATGAATTGCTCAGCCCTCCTCCGGTGATTACCATTTGCAATCAAAAGAAGAACCGGAAAGGTCATCGGGAATTAGCCTCCAATCATGGCATCGGTGGAAAGGAATCATCGCCTTTAATCTGATAAGGAACGCTAGAAATGTGGCGGCCAATAGCATCTGTGCCACCGTCTGACCATTCTGTCACGTCGAGACGATCCAGGTGGCGCCGAGGCGAGGCGAGGCGAGGCGGAGGCATCAAAGCGCGGGCTCGACCCGTGAGGTCGCCTGGCCCGTAAACAGCAACCTCGACCCGGCGTCGGATGCCGAGACGGCGCCGACGCCTGCCAACGAAACACGCCGTTCTTTCTCTTTATCTCTTCCTCGGCCCCCTGACAATAATTACAGACGGCCGCCATCCCTCCCGCTCGGAAGGATTCGCGGCGAAGCTCGGGTTGAGGAATTATCAAGCGGGCCATCGGCAAAAGCGGCGCGGCAAGGTCAAGCCCGGCGTTGGATTTCACTTTGATTCGGGTCCACCTTACTTTCTCCTCTAGCACTTAAGCACCCCTCCCTCTTTGGCCACCCACCCACCTACGCAACACGGTCACCCATGAATCTCACTTCCAGGCTAACCTCGACTCCCCGGACAAGCGGCAGTTGATTCATTTCTACTCCTGTCGAGTGACTGCCTTATGGAAACGGAAAAGTACATTTTTCATTCCAAATAAAAGGAAGAATCTCTCGCCGGTTCTTAGCTTTAAAAAAAAAGACACTGCTAACGGGTGGCGTTGAACCATCCTGTTTCCCTGTCATTCACGGTTATCGACATCCAATTCGCCGACCCCCTCCCCCAGTCTATCAGTGTCAACGCAGCCAATGAGTGAAGTAAATTGGACTTGATTAAAAAAGTAATAATCTGCTCTAAGATGGGATCGTCAACACCATGAGCACACGGACAACGACACTTCAGAGTCCTCTTCTGGATCGTTTGGAACAAATGGACACACAATCTCTTGTTCGTTTTTTCAACTCAGTTAAGTTCATGATGATAACTTGAAAAAATGAGTCAGCAATACTCAGTTTAAGCAAACTAAGAAATTGGTGTTCCATTTCCTAACAATGTCTACTACAACCTATAGTTCACTTTACTACAATGTACTACGTCCACCATCTACGAATCCCAGAGCATGATAAAAGACAATACATATCCCGGATTCCACCTACTTCAACCTGCTTCCCTCTGACGGGCGCCACAGGATCATAACAGTCAAAACAAACAGACTCAAGGACAGATTCTTTCCAAGAGCCGTCACCAAACTATACTGGAGTTCTGCACCTAGGAAGACCTAATCAAGACTTATCTTGTACTTGCACTAAAACTCCATAGGTTGCTAACCACTTTAGTCACTTTGTACGTACGTACTAATGTAACCACTTATTCATGTTGACTACTTATTTATGTCAACTAGTCCTTGTTTATTATGTTCACTACTACTTATCTCTTATGTTCACTACTACTTATCTCTTATGTTCACTACTACTTATCTCTTATGTTCACTACTACTTATCTCTTATGTTCACTACGTATCTACGATGACCACCTATCTACGATGACCACCTATCTACGATGACCACCTATCTACGATGACCACCTATCTACGACGACTACTTATCTACGACGACTACTTATCTACGACGACTACTTATCTACGACGACTACGTATCTACGTTGACAACTTATCTACGATGACTACTACTTATTTATTATGTTCTCTACTACGTATCTATAATGTTCACTACTTATCTATGGAGACTACTACTTATTTATTATGGAGACTACTACTTATTTATTATGTTCACTACTACTTATCTGTCACGTTGACTACTTATTTATTGATTATTTATTTATTTTGATTATTTATTGATTATTTATCTGTCCGTTTGTTTGTTGTTGTCATTTGTGCACTTCCCTACTAATTTATGTTGATGACTACTTACTTATTTATTACTTATTTATTGATTATTTCTTTATTACTTATTGTTATTATTCATTTGTCTGTGTTTTTTTGTTGTCATTCATGCACTTCACGTTGAAGCCTTAAATATCATTATACTTGTGTAAGACAATAATTCAATTCAATTCAATTAAATACAACCTATTTCCCTTTACTACTGCGTACTAAAAAGTTATAGTTTTGACAGCCTGCCTTCAAAAATCCCAACGCGGTCAGTATTCTACTTTATAATATGCGCCTGTCAGAGTCATTTCAGCAAGTGAAAACTGAGGGCAGCCCGCCCAAAGTACCACGGCAAAAGTAGACTGCGCCACACCATATATTGTAAAACTGAAGCCACACAATGCTTTACACACCATTGAGACCAGGGTTTTTTGTTTTTGTTTTTTAAAACGAAACTCAGGGGATTCTATTTAAAAACAAATGTCCCTTGTACCCTTTCAATCCTTCCCTCCCATTCTGGGTCGGGTGCCCATTCTGCCAGCCGTTGTGGTCTGGTAAATCCAGCCAATTTCTTCGCTCGCATGGAGATGCGGGAGAGGCGGCGGCTTAAAATGCCCGGCGGCAAGCAGACACCTTCTCTTAGAGCTACATCGCTAAAAACCAAACAGTTGTAAGCAAAGGTTTTTGGTTTTTTATTTTATTTTTACCCCTGGACGGATGTTGGGTGGCAATTTAAAAATGATCTATGCAAATGCAATTTCGCAGAGTGTCATCCAACGCGGCCAATTAATGAACAGGCTTTTCTAGCCCAGCGATAAATTAACATGGCTGGATATAATGGCGAGATTAATGTGTTTTTCGAGGACCGGTCTAATTGCCGCCTGACGCCGGTGAGGCTAACATGAGTCGCCTCATTGATCCGGGTGTGCCCGTTTAAGGGGAAGAAGGATAAACGGCAGCAACTCGATTTGACTGGCAATCCGCGTTTTATTGGTGTAAAGTCCTGGAGCCGTCCAATGGGAGATCATTTTGGCTTTAGTTGGAAAATAAGTACATGCGGTCTAATGTTATGGTCAGGACGGGATAAATAAGACTTTATAAATCGAGACTGATGAAGCTCAAGGCGGAGAACTTAGTGTCGGCTCAAGAAAAATGCTTGAGAACGAGTCGAGACTAGTTTTAACAAGTTAATAGCTCGCTTGAACAAGAGTTTGACAAGTTTTGAGGTCAAAATGGGGAAAGTTTGTCTTCGTTTAGAAGGATTAAGTTATGGTATTTTTATAGATCTAAAACAATGTTTATTTTAGCTTTATTTTAATATATTTTTAGATTTTACAAAATGATTTTTGAACTAAAAACAGAATGATTGATTTAAAAGGGGGGAAATCAGGAAATTTAATATACATCTATACTCTTCATTTTAATTTGATCCTAAAACAGAAAGTCGGCACTCATGATTTACTTTCCCGGCCGGGCCACACAAAATGATGCGGCGGGCCAGATTTGGCCCCCGGGCCGCCACTTTGACACGTGCTCTGAAATAATCTGGCCACGAGAAAAAGTGCCACGAATTTGCCGATCATAAAAACGAAATCCTGCTCGTATTCAATTGCGGTCATTATAAGCACAAACAAATACTTCAATACTGCTGAATCAGACTCGGCTTATTAAAAACACAATCAATCTCAAGATGAGCCCCCCCTAACAAAAGTCCAATCTTTAATATTCCACAAAAAAACCACTGCCACACTTTCATTTATCATCTGTAAACAAATCAATAATTAGTTTTAGAGGCCAGCAAACGTGGATAGCATGTCTGCTAACGAGAAACGAGAGCGAACATGCACGGGGGAAGTCGACAATGAGTAATCCGGCGAGGGAAAACGGGAAAAAAACAACGAAACGCAAACTCCCCAATGCAAAACAGGCCCGTCACCAACGCGGTGGTCTTTTGTTTCGAACCTATTCCACTGATTGTTCTCATCAGCGAGGGCGGGAAACGCTAATCCACCAAGCGCCAGGATTTACGCTAACTATCCTTATTAGAGGACTTCGCCGATGTGTTAGCGAGCGAGTCGCTAGCGAGCAGAGCCGTTGCAAAGACACCGTAGGTGCGCTATGAATCTTTAATATGATGGCGGCTTAATGGCGAGGGAGGGCAGGAGGCAGGCGTGGAGAATATTAAGCGCCAGGAAGGGAAAAACTAGCGGAATCTCCGAGGAAGCTAGCGAGCCGCCGCGTATCGCTACACTGCCGATAAGTTGCGGCCTCCCAGGATCAAAGCTAATTCTTAACGGGGCTCCCTAGAAGTTTTCCCCGCCCGAGTGTTCAGAAGCTAGCTAGCGTGATGCTACGATTAAAAACAAAACAAAAAGATGGAGGCTTTCAAGGTGTTGCCTTTCGCAAATCTCTTTTGTTAAACACACGCTTTGCGGCAAATTTAGCCAGGCGACGTTGTTTTAATTACACGCAGAATGAGCCTAATGAGTTATATCTGTTCCACCAGAGGCTAACACGCACCCAATTAAACCCAAATCAAAAAAAGGACGGTAGAGGGAAAGCGCGCAATCGCTATTCGTTGTTCTCCCGCGCCGTCGCCATGTGAAAGACGGCGTTCGACTTCCCAAAGGTGCCCATGTCACCGTTAGACGTGCAAGCGTGAAACTAATTAAAAGCATTTTTTCGTGTCAGCGGAGGCGGGCGCAGGTGGACGGCTGGCGCTTGTCGCTTGTCGCTGGGTTTTGCCATCACTCAAGGCTTCTGTCAAATGATGATGATAATCACGAGAGCGGAAAATTGCGTGTCCGTAAAGTCTAAGCGACGCGGCGGCTTGGCGTTATTTGCTGTTGCGTTCACGCTTGTTCAGAGCAATTTGATGCTGTTCAGGTTTTCAATGGGGGGTTTTATTAGGAGAGCTGAAGATTCATACGCTATTTATCTCGAGAACAACAGAAAAAGTAGACTACTTTAAACTACATGAACTTTTTGTTAAAAAAAAAAAATCAAGATAAGGTGGCAAGGAACAGAAATGTACCAAAGTGTAATGAACCAATTCCTCAAATTTCATGGACAGTGGTACCTCGACATACGAGTGCCCCGACATACGAGCAATTTGAGATACGAGTAAAATTTGGGGCAAATATTTATCTTGAGGTACGAGACAAATTTTGATAGTCAAGAGAGGTAACAAAATTTAAAACAAAATTAGAATTAAGTGACGTCCCGACAAAATGGCGCGGTGACGTCACGACAAAATGGCGCGGTGACGTCACGACAAAATGGCGCGGTGACGTCACGACAAAATGGCGCGGTGACGTCACGACAAAATGGCGCGGTGACGTCACGACAAAATGGCGCGGTGACGTCACGACAAAATGGCGCGGTGACGTCACGACAAAATGGCGCGGTGACGTCACGACAAAATGGCGCGGTGACGTCACGACAAAATGGCGCGGTGACGTCACGACAAAATGGCGCGGTGACGTCACGACAAAATGGCGCGGTGACGTCACGACAAAATGGCGTGGTGACGCCATGACAAAATGCCATTGTGATGTCATCGTGCCATGGCGGCGTCAACTGGCAGTTTAAATTTAGTTTAAGGTTAGATTAAACTTATTTTTGAGTGTCTGCAACATAATCCAAGTTCATTAAAATGTGTTTATGTTATGTTACGACCACGTTGCCATGCAAAAAGTCTGGATTTGAACCCAGGACCAAGTATAATATTATTTGGAAGACATAACGGCCCACCGGATGAAACCGAAACTACGACAAAAACGAGTTTGACACCCCTGGTGTACATTTCCCCATACCATGTGATCCATGTGAAGTTTTAGCATTTGCGGGAGCGTGTAATGGTCACCCGCGGGCGGAATAACAGCCTCGCCAGAGAACAAGAACATTTGGGAAGGAGCAAGGGCTTCCTTCGCCACAGGTTCCACCACGAGTGAGTAGCTCTATTTTCATTGGCCGCCATCTGTATATGCTTTCTCCGAATTAGAAATGGACTTCTGTGGCGTTTTTGCTCTGACCTTGATTACAGGGCACGGTAAAACCCCGCCCCCAGCGAGGGTTTCTGGTATCTTTAGCGGGCCCGGAGTTCCAGACGCATCGGGCGTCCGCCAATGAAATGGCGAGCCGCCCCGTATGCTCCAAGTGAAGGTAATGTTAATGATAAGTGGCATCTGGCGGAGCCGCTCCATTTCCTTGATTAGTTCTGTTCCTACCTCTGTTGGCGGGTTTATGGGCCGGCAATCCGCATGGTGAATCGCCGCCCCCCTGACAAGTGGCGTTTGAGTGGCCGGCGTCGGCGGGGGGGGGGGCGAGGCTGGAAGGCGGCCTGATTGTTACCATGACGACAATTGACAAGAAATGAGAGGCTTGGCAACGGCCACCGTGGCGTGCGGCACTCGATGGCTGCGTGAAGCCACCACGTGGGAGATATTTCCAGGGTTTATAATCACTGTCAGCCGCCGACTCAAGTGGTTAGCGCACAAATGTGTATTTATGCGCGCGCCGGGTTCAAGCCCGCCTGGGAAAGTCGCCTGGCATAAGCTTTTCCAAAATCCTGAAATCCGACCGAGCGGCTTTGTCAAAAGCGAATATCTCAAAGATGGCGGTTTGACAAAATATACATATCAACAGCTGTGTTTATGCGCGCGCCGATGTGCCGGGGTGCGTTACGTTCCCCCGCAAATCTGGATCCAATCGCTAGCACTCTACTTTTAAAAGGCGACAATCATCTGGCTCATGCTCCGTTGCACTCTTCGCTCAGTAAAGAATTCCCGAGACAAATGTATTGCTTTCAGATTAGATGCGCACGGTCTATCTACATGTAAAAAAAGCAAGCTAGGCGTCCAAACAAAGGCAAGCTAGGATACCAAACTACAGTAATACAGTGGTACCTCGACCTACGATCAGCTCGTGGTACGACGAATAATTCGCCCGAGATACGATCAATTGTGGCCGCCTGGACGAACGTATAAAACTCAGCGTTTTGGATGACTCATTTGAACAATTGTTCAATTCGGACACGAAAAATGAGGACTTTGATGGATTTGTGGGTGAAGATGACGTGAGTACATTGTAAAATGGCTAAATAAAGTACAACCCAACTCCGTTTTGCTTCCGTCACTTTTTTAAAAACGTGTTTTTAGCGTGTGTCCGTATGTTTAAGCTAGTGTATGTTTTGCCATGCCTGGCTGCGTCTTTAAAAACGGTGCGTCCTTTGTGTGTGTCAAATACAGAAATAGCACTCCTTACTACGGCTTAAAATGCGATGCGCCATATAGTCGTGAAAATACGGTATTAGTTTGAGCCAGACGGTTAGCGCGAACATATTGCCTGCCTGTTTCTGGCATTGACGAAAAAAGGACAAACATTTTTTTTTAAAAAAACAAAGACATTGCGCTGAGTCTCGTCTCTTAATCAACTTGCATGCTAAAGTTTCATTAGCAGACGCTTAATAAAAGACAGGCACGTTTGCAATCTCCATGGCGGCGACGGTATGTGGCGGTCGGATGGCGTCGATAAGGCGGCGTTAATCTCCGGCAAAATAAATAACATTGATTACGGCGGCTCGATACGGGAAAAACTTGTCGAAAACCAACACGCAAAAATAGGAGAGAAGTGGCGTGACGAACACCCAATTAATCAAATATAATCAGTTGGCGGGTAGCCAAAGATGGCGGGGATTTAGGGATTTACCGTAATGGTAAAAGTAGATTTGGAAGGTTAAAACACTGGCGTGATGGAAAGTGGGATTTACACGATGACGATTTTTAGATCGGATCACCGAGTATCGAGTCAATTTTATTCTAGTGTGCGTATACGTAGATATAAGACGTACTAGAGCACGACGGAGATTTGCGTCCTCTCGTTCGTAGAGCAAAACATGGACGACAAAGTGTAATAAAAGGTATTTAAAAAAAAGATCAAGTGATGGCATGCACGGATGAGATTGATGTCCACTCTCAACAAAAGTAGTAGCAGGAATGCTAAAGATAAAATGCAGTGGGTTAAAGTTCAAGTTGCAACATAAGAGGAGAAATAATATATCAACTGATCACTTCACAAGATCTATTCAAATCACTCCGTTTCTGTAGCAACATGTTTTTTAAACTTTGATTGTAACTCAATTAAATTTTGCAACAGTTACAAGTAGATAGTGCAAATTAGCGCTGGTGGTGCTATTTCAAAATTTCGTAGAATTCCATTGAATTAAATGTCACAAAAGTCTAAATAGCATAATCTTGCCCACCAAAACACTCAATTATAATAATTACGGCATGAGGGGAACATTTATAGTGTTGCCTTAGAACAAGGGTGTCAAACTCGGGTTGGTTCGCGGGGCGCGTTAACATCAACGCCATTTCATGTGAGCCGGACCATTTTAGATATATTTTTTTTCTAAATGGATTAAAAGGCCTGAATATTCAGTTTTTTTATAGATCTAAAACAATGTTTATTTTAGCTTTTTTAAATATATTTTTAGATTTTACAAAATTTGAAAAATCTGGAAATTTAATATACATCTATACTCTTCATTTTAATTTGATCCTAAAACAGAAAGTCGGCACTCATCATTTACTTTCCCGGGCCACACAAAATGATGCGGCGGGCCAGATTTGGCCCCCACGCCGCCACTTTGACACGTAATCTAGAACAAGGGTGTCTCCATTAACGTCAACTCGGTTTCATGTGGGCCGGACCATTTTAGATATAATATTTAGATTTTTTTTTAAATAAATTGATTAAAAGAACTGGATTAAAAGCCCTGAATATTTCGTTTTTTTATAGATCTAAAACAATGTTTATTTTAGCTTTTTTATATATCTTTAGATTTTACAAAATGATTTTTGAACTAAAAACACAGAAAAAATGATTAAAAATTACAATTATTGATTTAAAAGGGGGGGCGGCATCAGGAAATTTAATATACATGTATACTCTTCATTTTAATTTGATCCTAAAACAGAAAGTCGGCACTCATGATTTACTTTCCTGGGCCGCACAAAATAATGCGACGGACCAAATTTGGCCCCCGGGCCGCCACGTTGACACCTGTGGACTATAACAAAAAAAGACAGTGTAATCTTACTGTTCATGCCTGGGGAGTCATAAAGTTGGATCAAAGTGGTCTAATAAGCGATAAAATCTGGGTTATCGGCCAAAACGATGAATTCCGAGTTTAATCTCACAGTTACCCTCTCAGACACTGCAAAAAAAATACTCTACTCCACGTTTTTTTAGCGACACTATTCCAAAAACTTTACTAAAACTATCTCCCGAGGCACATTACCGAGCTCCACACTAAAAATGTCGCCGTCAGATTCAGACATAAGCGAGAAGGGCACGGGATGACAAGAATGTGACAGCTCTAATTTGTAGATCCGCTGAAATGATTCATGACATCGATTTAATTCCATGAATCTTTCTGCCGCCTCCCGCTTTTTCAAGTAGCGCTCTTTATCTGTTTAAATGTTCCAAACTCTCGTTCCATTCCAGGTTCGTATCGGGCAGAAAAATTCTTCCGGGAGATCGATGTGAGCTCGCGTTATGTTGCTTTTTTTATTCAGCAAACGAGCAAACGAAATTGAATCAACACCCCCAAAAGTGCACTCCATTTTGCCGCGGCCGCTTCAAGAAGTGATTAATTGACCACGGTCAATCCCACACATTCATCCCAAAGCTCTTTACAACTTTTGCCAGTGGAACTGAAGTGATTGGGGGAAATAGGCTGTTAGAAGACAAAGTAGGATCAATCATTATTTTCTTTTATGCTGACTTCCACCAAATTGGGAACCGGGTTTGGGAAGGAAGAGGTTTTACGGAGACACTTCGCTACTTCGCGCTTCGGTTAGCGCTGCTTCACTACATCGCCAAATTTTGTTTAAAAAAATTAAAATATTTGTATTCATTCATTCATCTTCCATACTGCCCATCCTCGAAATTGTTGGAGCCTAACCCAGCTGTCTTCGGCCAAAAGGCAGACTACAACCTAGACTGGTCGCCAGTCAGTCAGTCATAAGGTACACGGAGAGACAAACGACCATCCGCACTCGGGAATCGAGCCCGCGTCTGCCCACAACAAAGTCAGGCAAGTGAACCTCTCCACATGTGTCAAAGTGGCGGCGCGGGGGCCAAATCTGGCCCGCCGCATCATTTTGTGTGGCCCGGGAAAGTAAATGATGAGTGCCGACTTTCTGTTTTAGGAACAAATTAAAATGAAGAGTATAGCTGTATATTAAATTTCCTGACTTTCCCCCTTTTAAATCAATAATTGTAATTTTTTAATCCATTTTTTTCTGTTTTTAGTTCAAAAATCATTTTGTAAAATCTAAAAATATATTTTAAAAAAGCTGAAATAAATATTGTTTTAGATCTATAAAAAACGGAATATTCAGGGCTTTTAATCTAGTTCTTTTAATCCATTTATAAAAAAAAAAAAAAAATCTAAATATTATATCTAAAATGATCCGGCCCACGTGAAATCAAGTTGACGTTAAAGCAGCCCGCGAACCAACCCAAGTCTGACACCCTTGCTTTACACCATGAGGCGGCTTATTTTATTTTATACGAGGGAAATTGCAAAATTCAACTATTTCAAGGCAATTTTAAGGGTACGGCTTATACGTGGAGGCGGCTAAAAGCGAGAAAATACAGTAGTTCAGATCACTCCATTGCATTTTATGATATCTATGTGAAACATGTTGGTATTTCACCTTCAAACTGAGCTGAAATGTCCTATTTTATGACCGCACATCATCTTGACTAAACCAAATGTTTAACGACAACACTTTCCAAAACCCTTCATACTAACTTTGGATGAAATTCACCTGACATAATCATGTACCACTTTTGCAACCCGTGTTTTCCCCACTATAACATGATTTAAATGCCGCTCCATTCTTTTGGGGGATATCAAATTCCCTGGGAGCCATTTGGAAAAAACACAAATTCGCCTCTTCCTTAAACACGGCGAGGGAGACGGAGCCTCATTTCCAGCTGACGAAATCTGCCCAAACGCGTAATGACGAGCGGCGTAGAAAAAGCCTCTGCACCCCCACACACTTTGGGGTGAAGAGGCCATTTCTCCGCAGACGCGGTTCACGCCTGGGTCGCGGCGAAGACGGATCGTACTCCCACTAAATCCAATCACAGTCCGCGACATAATAAGTTTTCGGCGGTGGGAAAGCGACCGAATGACTCTCGAGCTCGGCGTACGATTAGCGGTTAGCCTCCCGTTCGTTCGATCCGGTGGTTAAATTGCTCACAAGTTTGCATCGTTGGGAGTTGAAGTTGATATACGAGTGAGTGTCTCAACATAAGAGAAATTTGAGATAGGAGGAAAATTCCAAGCAAATTTTAACCTGAGATACGGGATAAATTTGACTTATGAGCATATGAGACGGTTCATGTCAAGTCCAATTTGTGCGCATATAAGCCGTAGCCTCGATTCAGTCGTCATTTTTTTGTTATTTTTTATGCAATGTACATTTTGATCCGTTTATCTGCTCTCTATTTTGAAATAAAGGACCGTACCGGCCGCATTGTCTTGTGTTATGGCGTCATGGCGTCATGGCGTTATGGCGTCATGGCGTCATGGCATCATGACGTCATGGCGTTATGGCGTCATGGCATTATGGCGTCATGGCGTTATGGCGTCATGGCGTCATGGCGTCATGGCGTCATGGCGTCATGGCATCATGGTGTCTCGTCCGTCACCTTGCAGTTTTGTGCATGTCAGGTCTAATTTGTGCGCATATAAGCCGTAGCCTCGATTCAGTCGTCATTTTTTTGTTATTTTTTATGCAATATACATTTTGATCTGTTTATCTGCTCTGTATTTTGAAATAAAGGACCATACCGGCCGCATTGTCTTGTGTTATGGCGTCATGGCGTCATGGCGTCATGGCGTCATGGCGTCATGGCGTCATGGCGTCATGGCGTCATGGCGTTATGGTGTTATGGCGTTATGGCGTCATGGCGTTATGGCGTCATGGCGTTATGGCATCATGGTGTCTCGTCCGTCACCTTGCAGTTTCGTGCATGTCAGGTCTAATTTGTGCGCATATAAGCCGCACCCCCGATTCAGTGGTCATTTTGTGTTATTTCTTATGCGAGATAGTTTATATTTTTCTTGAATTTCATTCATAGACATCAAAATCAATTTTCTTTAGCGTTTTATCTGTTCTCTATCCTGAAATAAATGACCTTATCGGCCGCATCGTCTTGCGTTACGGCGTTTCGTCCGTCACCTTGCAGTTTCGTGCAGGTCAGGTCTAATTTGTGCGCATATAAGCTGCACCCTCGATTCAGTCATCATTTTTTTGAGTTACAAATAGGACATATGAGCGAGAAAATAGGGTAGCTATTTTATATGGGAGAAATGGATTTGAGATAAAGTGACTTGACATACGAGCTCGGCCCCGGAACACATTAAGCTTGTATCTCAAGGTACTACTCCAGCTCCCCTTGAAGGTCACGCGATTGTTTGACGAGATATACGGCCTTAATGCCCCCACTTGGCCGTGAATACAAACACCGCCTTTTTATGACAAAGACGTACGAGCTACACTCGGAAACACAATCCTACGGAAGCGGGAAGCATTAATCACCAAAAAGCTTACGGTCAACGGGTGGACGTGGTTTTATTTATTTTTTTAATACGTTTAATATCAAAGCTCTTTATCCTATATAGAGCGGCGCCGTGATTTGGTTTGACGCCGAGGAGAGACCAATCCTCTTACTCGCGTCTTTGCGGGGGTCGGCGGTGGAAATGGACGGGGTTCAGACAGATGGGCCTTGAGGGGATAAGGCGGGGAATAAAGATAATAAAAAATATATATTAATTGGGGAGGCTGGCGAATAAGGACGGAATTTGGTGCTTAGGCGGAAATATGTTTTTTTTTGTAATTTTTTTAAATCACATCAAGAGGCGGGGCCTGTGAATTTTGGGGGGAGGGGCTTTGAAATGCACAACAAAACAAAAGCTGCTTAAAACTGTCATGTTTGTTTGCTCACTTGCACACAAAAAAATATCTTCATGTCAAAATATGTGATCGTTGAACCCAACCTTCGCAGACAAGATGCTCTCATGACTGATATTTTATTTTTTTATTTTGTTATGCTGTGAATACTGATTAGGCACACAAAGACTGGACTGTGTTTTACAGCATTTTATTGCAATAATGATGTAAATTCACCATAAAAATGTTTATAGTGAATGTCGTTTTGGGGAGCGATATTTACTAAACTAAGTTTTTGTAGAGGGGGAGGGGCATTTTTTTTTAGACCTTTGAACATCGGCTTTAAGGATTAATTGTCATTTTTAATGGTGATTGAGATTTAATTTGGAATAAATGAATCTACAGTAATCCCTCGATTATCGCGGTTTATGTAGACTAGACATGGACGAAAAACCGCCAAGTAGAATCACCCCCATTATAACGACCACAATACATGGTTTACATGTTTTCGTGCCCAAGTATAATGATCAAAAAGTATATATTTATTAAATATTACAAATATAGTACATGAGTTCCTCTGTGCTTTATGGACA
Source organism: Stigmatopora argus (assembly GCF_051989625.1). Taxonomy (NCBI): domain Eukaryota; kingdom Metazoa; phylum Chordata; class Actinopteri; order Syngnathiformes; family Syngnathidae; genus Stigmatopora; species Stigmatopora argus. The sequence continues at coordinate 21,968,504 of NC_135389.1, read as the reverse complement.
AAGATAGCCTACCACTGTTTTTCCTCATGAAAAGTGCCAGGTGAACTGGCTAGTGTGTTAGCTAGCTAACTTTGCTCAAAATTTTGGTTCACTCTGATTGGTCGCCAGCCAATCAGAGTTCTGGAAACATGCCGTGATCAATGATTTATTCACTAAAGATACAATAAAAATGGATTTTCTCCCGGTAGACTGTCATAACTTTTCTACTTGTACTTTGGGGAGTTTCCTTTCCATGTGCAACAATAGCTATAAAAATTCATATTTTGTGAATTAATTAAATGTGACACACACATCATCAAAATTGAGAAAATCTGTTGCTTTCGAGAGTTTATGTGAGATCTACTATCTCAAAAAATGATTCTGACATGTAATTAGCCAGCTCAGAGTTTAAAAAAAAAGAAGTCCATTAGCTAGCATATCGAGCTAGCTACACGTACAGCCTAGAAACATATTTTCCCTTCAGATAATCCTCCAGAAAGCATCATTACCAGCCACGGGAGGGCACAGATCATGCAGAGAAAGACTGAAGACTGAGAAAAGGCATTTTATTTACTGTATTTCTCTCTGTTTTTTTTTTTCGAGAGGCGCCATGTGGAGCTGGGCTTCGGGCATACGTGGCTAGCTTTGAGGATTTTATTGTTAAGGTATAAAAGCCAGTGATCACACAGGGCAATAGCCGTGTCGTTCTAACACGATAGAATTTAAGTTGCTAGATTGTCGGGAGGAGTGTTTATTTTCATTTTACAGAATCGTTTAAATTGTCCGTGCTGGCATATTATTTGTTCTTTTTCATTTTTTAAGTGCGACTTGTTGAGAAGTCAGTCAATCGCAGCCTAGCTTGTTGACTATGCAATGCCCCATGAAACTTCACTGTCCACTCTTGTTTGTTTTTCGTGTTTTACAGCATTTCTATCTTTTTTTGGTACCTAGGTCTACAATGTCTTCTGTGTCTTGTGTCTGTCTTGCTACTGCAACCAAGACATTTCCAGAATACGGGATGAAATTAAGTTCTAACCTGACCTAACCTAACCCAACCTTAACCCAACCTTAACCCAACCTTAACCCAACCTTAACTGAACCTTAACCTAACCTTGACCTAACCTTGACCTAACCTAACCTGTCCTCTTCGGCAATTGCTACGACAACACATGGAAATATTCTTGTCGTTCCATCACGACAGAGTTTAATCATCAAAAATGCATCACAAAGCTCCTCCTCCACACAAAAAAAATGTAAAAAAAAAATCCAACTGATCAACAATGGCTGGCTCTAGAGGTGACTGTGAAGTTCCCTTCAAAAAAGAATGCTAAATTAGCCAAAGCACCCTCTCTCTTCATACTTGGAACTCAATACCAATTAGCATACTCCCGTCTCTGAACCTCTCAGCCAATCATCTTAAAGCCTGGCTGTTAGACCAACAAAATTGCCATCACAATGCTGTCTAAAACCGTGCTATACGTGTGTACGTGTCCTCGTTTACCGTCAACCTGCACAAGGGACTAAAGATCAAAATTAGCTTTCGGGTACAATCGTACATATTCACATATATATGTCCATTAACATGACATAAGACCAGTTTTATCCAACTCTACAACGTCTTTTTCTTGAGTGTGTATCCATTTTTGCTACTGCAACGAAGATGGCGCCGCTCAAGTGGCAGCCGGTAGCATTAGCTCCGTCCGCTCTTGCTCGTTTTGTGTTTTTTCTGCTTTTCTGTCTTAATGATTTGATTTAATGATTCTTAATTATCCCATACACTTTGCTTTGCTTTGTACTTTGTGCTTTTTGCTTTGTTGTTCTGCGACCTTTGCGACTCGGCCCCACCTGTCGCGTCTATCTATTAACGTCAAAAATTATCTTTTACTGTGTCTGTATTCTCAGCCTCTTGCTACTGTGACAATGAAATTTCCCGAATACGGGATGAATAAAGTTATCCAATCCAATGAATATGAATATGTTCATTAATATGTGCTGTCCCTTATGAAATAAATCCAACTCAAGTGGCTAAATTCTCTTGAGAAATTTCCATTTTACAGGATCTTTAAAGCCATATAATTTGGTCTTTTTCTGTTTTAAATGCGACTTGTTGAGAAATCAGTCAATCGTAGCCTGGGCCGCTAACTTCACCCGTTCTCGCGACCACCTTTTAAAAACGAGTCGTAGCCAGTTGCTCTCCGAAGCGAAGCTTTGATAAAATGTGCCTTTTTTCCACATGGATGCTCCGATCTGCAGGAAGCAGTCTGCTGCAGAAATTGTTACCACTGCCCTTCCTCGATCTTTCGGCATCTTGGCGGGAATGAAAGATGCAGGCGGCAGCGCTCTTGCTAGCCGCCTTCACCCTCTGGGCACAAAACACCAGCCTGACAAGGCGACAAGCGATCCCTCTCCGCAGGGCTGTCCGGAGAAAAGTGTCGATGCTAACAAAATGTATGACAGCCACTCACTTATGTTAACAGGCCACACGCACGGACTAGCGTCATCCGTCTTTTACTTTTAGTTCGGGGAAAAATGCGTACACATTTTCAAATGATAGGCTTAACGTATTTTCTCGCATATACGCCGTATATGTTGATTTTAAAAAAATATGACTGAATCAAGGGTACGGCTTATATGCGCATAAATTAGACTTGACATACACGAAACTGCAAGGTGACAAAGACAAAACGCCATAACGCAAGAGAATGTGGGGAATACGGTCATTTTTGTCAAAATAGAGAAAAGATAAACAGATAAAACGCTAAATAAAATTTATTTTGACGTCTATTGATAAATTCAAGAAAAAAAAATCAACCGTATCTTGCATAAAACGTGAAAAAATTCCCTTACGTGTTGCTCAGGGCGCCGCCATCTTACCTAGGGATGACAAACTAGACCACTACGTACACACTTCCTGGTTGTACTGCTCACTTGACTTCCTTTTTGAATTTGTTTAGATCACATGTGTCAAAGTGGCGGCCCGGGGGCCAAATTTGGCCCGTCGCATTATTTTGTGCGTAAATCATGAGTGCCGACTTTCTGTTTTAGGATCAAATTCAAATGAAGAGTATAGATGTATATTACATTTCCTGATTTTTCCCTTTCCAAATCAATAATTGTAATTTTTTAATCCATTTTTTCTGTTTTTAGTTCAAAAATCATTTTGTAAAATCTAAAAATATATTTAAAAAAAGCTAAAATAAACATTGTTTTATATCTATAAAAAAACGGAATATTCAGGGATTTTAATCCAGTTCTTTTAATCCATTTATAAAAAACATGAAATCTAAATATTATATCTAAAATGGTCCGGCCCACGTGAAATCAAGTTGACGTTAAAGCGGCCTGCGAACCAACCCGAGTCTGACACCCTTGGTCTAGGTCAGGGGTGGCCAAACCGGTCCTCGAGGGCCGCTGTGGGTGCAGGTTTTTGTTCCAACCGATCCAGCCCAGGCACTTTGACCAATGAGATTTCTGCAGAAAACAAGAAGCACCTGACTGCAATCCACTGATTGCACTTGTAGGACACCAGATTGGTGAAAAGGTGTCCTCTTGATGGGTTGGAATGAAAACCCGCACCCACTGCGGCCCTTTGTGGAATAGTTTGGACAACCCTGGTCTAGGTGAAGGCCACACCCTTTTGGAATGTCCAATCCAGCAATCGATTTATACGGTATCTCAGAAATACCATGTGCCATGATTTTTCTTAAGATTTTCCCTTCAAAGTAACACATTTGTACTCCCTATTAAAACCATGAATATGGAGGTGAAAATTGCGAATCAGGGGGCGGCTTATACGAGAGAAATTGTAAAATTCAACGATTTTAAGGCATTTTTAAGCGTACGGCTTATACGCGGGGTCGGCTAATATGCGAGCAAATACAGTATTTATTTTTTTACATAGAAGGATCGCTTTGCAGCCAGAGATGGGGTGAAGGAGATGTGGGATGGAACGCTAGTTTGGGGAAATGGGGAAAGTAGGGGGGAAAAAGAAGCCCATCAATATCCTGTCACGGCTGCCTGCGCTAACGCTACGGCGGTAGAAATGCTGAGATAACACAAGACAGATAAGTTGACTCCCTGGCTTTCTAATAAAGGACCACAACAGGGAAGAAAAAGTTGACTTGACCTCAACTTGGTGGAAAAAGCTATTAAATAATCCTTGTCTGGGAGCACAACACCGGCGCCAGCAGTCAAAACACAACACCGGGCGAGCGCTACCTCTTCGAAGTTCAAAACAAAGTTTCCTACAGAGAACCAGGACTGTGGAATCAATGCTGACTCACTCCATTTCTTGAGTAGAACATCAGCGACTATTTTACAGTCCATCAATCGTCTTTTCTCACGATGGTGACACATACTTTTCACTAACAGCTACAACAGAAAATGTCCATTTTGTCCATTTGTAAACACAAATTGCCTAAATTTCTTTCATTTAAAATCACATGGGCATTTTTCCCCGTATTAAATCAACATAATCATCTTCTACTCAAAAGCAGTGTCTACGGGGAGCTATTAATTACATTTGTTTGCAAACTTGATGAATTCCAGGCAGAATTATGGTTAGAAACTACGTCACCCCCGAATTAAAATAAAGGTACCTGAAGAATAATTTGGTAAACAATTACAATCCAATGGATAAACATACATTTTTAAATCAGCGAATGAGTCAAATGCCACCTGGATCACAAATTACGAACATGGCAACTAGCAAGTAGCTAGCGTGCAACGCTAGCATAGCGAAAATATCCATTTAGTGCTATATAAGCTTTCATAGGTGATCTGGTTCAAAATAAAACCCTTATTTTTATTAATATCATTCAATCTCAATTCTTTCCGACATTCATTTTTAGAATTTTTTTCTTATTTATTAATATTTTAAACTGCTAGCTCTTATATAATGGCATCTGCCATTGTATAACAACATTAAGCTAGCTATAAATGTGTTAGTTACTGAGTGAACATTATTTTTTAATATTTAGGTTTAGCGTTACAATTTACCACACAAAATATGTACTCTTATTAAGGAACTGTTAAAAATCTGTCGATTAAATATCATCCGACCGATCATTCTCTGCTAAAACATTTTTGCAAAAAAACCCTTGATGCTAACTGAAATAAGGAATTACGCTGATGGTTTGTGTAATAGTTTTCCTTATTAAACAACTTCTCTTCGAGATAGCACTGTTTAAAAAAATAATGTGAAAAGATAACTTACCAGACACTTGATAGCAGACTAATATCCTAGCGAGGAGTCATTTAACAATGCAGCAGCAACAACAGCGACAAATGAGTGAATCGGTGTGTCGGCCCTGCAAACAGACAGCGACAAATGTCTTTAAATAAAAGCTGAATGGGATGTAGAGGATTAGAAGGTAGCAATGCGGATTGTCTACTCCGAAGCTCGACCTGGTGTGTGGGAAAAGTTCACCCACAGTGGCCTTGTCATCCAATGAACTTGATCATCAGGCCAATAAAAATATCATAAAAGACACACCCGGACTTCCCCATATTCAACCTGCTGCCCTTTGACAGGCGCGGCAGGACCATAACAGCAAGCACACAAATACACTCAAGGACAGTTTCTTCCTCAAAGCCGTCACCATACTTACATTGAGTTAGGCACCTAGGAGGGCCTAATCTAGACTCATTTCTTATTTTGCACTAAAATTTCATAGGCTGCTAACCACTTTACCCACTTATTCATGTTGACTACTTATCTATGCTGACTACTTATCTATGCTGACTACTTATGTATGTTGCCCACTGATCTATGTTGGCCACTGATCTATGTCGGCCACTGATCTATGTCGACCACGTATCTATGTCGACCACGTATCTATGTCGACCACGTATCTATGTCGACCACGTATCTATGTCGACCACGTATCTATGTCGACCACGTATCTATGTCGACCACGTATCTATGTCGACCACGTATCTATGTCGACCACGTATCTATGTCGACCACTTATCCATGTCGACCACGTATCTATGTCGACCACGTATCTATGTCGACCACTTATCTATGTCGACCACGTATCTATGTCGACCACGTATCTATGTCAACCACGTATCTATGTCAACCACTTATCTATGTCGACCACTTATCTATGTTGACCACTTATCTATGTCGACCACTTATCTATGTAGACCACTTATCTATGTTGACTACATATCTATGTGGACCACATATCTATGTTGACCACGTATCTATGTTGACTACATATCTATGTTGACTACATATCTATGTTGACTACATATCTATGTTGACCACTTATCTATCTTGACTACTATTTATGTTGACTACTTATTTATTACTTCTTTATTTATCATTATTATTTATTAAAAATGTATCTCTTCATTTATGTTGTTGACTACAAGTTATGTGACTACTTATTTATTTATTACTTATCTTTTGATTATTTATCTACTATGGTATCATTTATTGATTATTCATCCGTCTGTTTGTTTATTGTTATTTGTCTACTTTGCGGTGAATCTTTAAATCTCATTATACTTGTATTATGACAATAAAAACATGCACTTCCATTCATATTAATTTTTACAGCCTCTTTCTGTCAACTCAAGGCCAGACAAAAAACGAGCCAAGAAGCTCCGGTAACACACCAAACAAACATTTCGGGACAAACAGCGCACGTTAATCCACCTGTTTATTTTATGTAAACACAGATCTTGGGGGTTTAGACATTGTCAGAATCTCACAACTTGAACCTCTTTCAGAGAGACAGCAGATCTGTCATTGATACGTCGGCATGTCATACGCAATCACGTTTGAGCGCCGCTGACGGCGATCGACGTCTGATTCGTTTTGACTGCTGGATACGGATAGTAAAGGCTGCCGGTCAAAATGAATCAGACATCTAGCCCCGTCAATGGCAGTCTGCGACTTTCTGGTTGAGAGTCTCGGAACCTCTGGTCAAAAGCCTTTCATGTTAAAGCTAAGGTTTTCGGGTGGTGACAGTTCCCTGGAGCAGATGAATTTCAATCACACTTTTCCTCAAGGGGTAAACATAGCCCAGACACGTTTTTTTTTTCCCTGCACTGGTCATTGGAATTTGACATGAACCCATATGGCGATATCTTATAGTATACGCAAAAACGGTCTTGGTTAGAGAACGTGCCCATTGGCTGATTGGATTAACAATGCATGATCATTCGTCGGAGGGACAAAAGTACAGTAATACATCGATATATGAGTGCCCCGACATGCGAGCAATTTGAGATACGAGTAAAATTTTGGGAAAATATTTGTCTTGAGATACGAGACTAATATCATGGACACTGTCTTTCTGGTCGCAACTCCCTCGTGTAATGTCTCGACGAGCACTGGGCGGAGCCTTGCATTTTTTTCAGTGTTTTTTTTCCCGTTAGTCAGTGCGAAAGGCGGAGCTTGTTCGCTAATACGAGAGGAGTATATCGTACTTCTGGTTGGCAAGTGGTGGTGCGTTATCCTATTGTGAGGACATTTGTGTGCATCATTTTGGGAATATTTTGAAGGGAAGACAAAAGCAAACAAGCCTTGATAGGTTGCATCTGAAAGTCAGGGTGGAGGCGGGGCCAAATAGAGCCAACCTGGGAGAAGAAAGGTATCAAAAATTTAAAACACAATTAGAATTAAGTTTAGTGTAAGGTTAGATTAAACTTTTTTTTGAGTGTGTCTGCATTGTCGTCCAAGTTCATTTAAATTTGTTTATTTTATGTTACGAGCGCGTTGCCATGCCTCCCTCGAAATCCGTATAATTTTAGTACTATTAAACACATTTTAGTACTATTAAACCACTAGTTATTTGTTACTTTGTTAATAGATAGCGAATTAGAACAAATACAAATGTTTTTCCAATCCAATATCCTGTTTTGGGTGTTTTTTCAGAGAGTTGGAACGAGTTAATTTGTTTTTAGTTCATTTCTATGGGAAACGTTTATTTGAGTTACGAGTAAATCGACATACGCGCTCAGTCCCGGAACGAATTAAGCTCGTATCTCGAGGTACCACTGCATTGATATTCATGTTAATGAACATATATATGTAAGATATGTAAGCGAGGGAACGCTTTTAGCTGTGATATCAATTGACATGCACATTTTTTTTTATTGGCCGTACAAGTCAGCGGAGCGTGGCCGTTTTTCAATTCTGCATTCCAACCAATTACACGTGCGAGAAAAGCGCCACGCCACACAAAAGATAGTCAGCACGCCAATTTCCTTCAACCCCCGTCTTATTTCTCGTCTTCTTCCGCCTCCGTCCAAATGACACATTCAAGCCAAAAGTGCCTATTCCGAGGAATCTAAAGTGAGTTTGTGATGGGGAGAAAGAAACGGTCGCTTCGACTATAAAGCCAGGCGGCGCTTTGATCACGAGTGAGAGTGGATTACAGAAGATTTTCCAGAACTTTCCGTCAAATCCCCGTAAAGGTCCGTCGTGGAAAACCGCCGATAAATCCGCACAGTAAAGACTAAAAAGATAATGAATCGATTAAGGGTACACATGTTTTGGTTTTTCTTTAGATTTAGAAAATGTTCTTTTGTTTGTGTTGCCACCACAAAACCAAACCATTGAAGAAGTTGAAATATAGCATTAAATTTTTTTACTGGGTATTTTTCCCCTAATTACGGACTGGTCAACTTGTCTTTACACTTCAATAAAGTTAAGCGCCCTTTAAAAATATGGCTATTTTGGTTTTTAATATTAATGCTTGTATTATAGCCTACGGCGGCGCGGTGGAACGAGTGGTTAGCGTGTCGGCTTGACAGCTGTGGGGTCCTGGGTTCGAATCCAGGTCACGTCCACCTGTGTGGAGTTTGTATGTTCTCCCCAGGCATGCGTGGGTTTTCTCTGGGTACTCCGGTTTCCTCCCACATTCCAAAAACATTCATGGTAGGCTGATTGGATACTCTAAATTGCCCCTGGGTTTGGGTGTGAGTGTGCCACCGATTCAGGGTGTCCCCCGCCTCTGGCTCCAGCACCCCCCGCGACCCTAATGAGGATGAAGCGCTTCAGAAAATGAGATGAGATGGGGAGATTATAGCCTACATCCGTGGTTTCATAAAACCTTAAAAAACATTTAAGTCTCTAAGTCACATGTGTCAAAGTGGCGGCCCGGGGGCCAAATCTGGCCCGCCGCATCATTTTGTGTGGCCCGCCCGGGAAAGTAAATGATGATTGCCGACTTTCTGTTTTAGGATCAAATTCAAATGAAGAGTATAGATGTATATTAAATTTCCTGATTTTCCCCCTTTTAAAGCAATAATTGTCATTTTTTAATCCATTTTTTCTGTGTTTTTAGTTCAAAAATCATTTTGTAAAATCTAAAAATATATTTAAAAAAGCTAAAAAATAAACATTGTTTTAGATCTATAAAAAACGGAATATTCAGGGCTTTTAATCCAGTTCTTTTAATCCATTTATAAAAAATATATATAAATATTATATCTAAAATGGTCCGGCCCACGTGAAATCAAGTTGACGTTAACACGGCCCGCGAACCAACCCGAGTCTGACACCCCTGCTCTAAGTATACCATCATAGTGCGCAATTATGAAATATTAGACTGAAATATAATCAAAACAACAAGAGTTTAAAGTTCTAAAAGATACATTTTTGTAAGGCATGTTGACATTGTGTCATAAAGATCTTAAATATTGGAAATTATCATAATAATCAGGATGTCGAAATTTTAAACTGTAAATGTATTTTATGGTATATTAAAGTGAAATACAACAGAACTGTACCTGGAAAAGTAAGTTACATGAAAAGTAAAATTGACAACAACTATGCTTACTCCCTGTACAATTGTTGCAATGACACGTATTCATTCATTTTCCCTTCAAAAAAGCAGACGACAGACTGGAACGGTCGCCTGACGATGACCTATCAAACCATTCGCCGGGTAATTTGCAAAAAAAATGAACAATAGCTTTCAGGGAAATGTCACTAAAGAAAAGTCATCAATTTACGCTCAAAGACTTTTAATCGCAATGTCATTTCCAGGTGGGAACAAAATGTTTTAAAAATTAGAACAACGTGGGCCTCAAACCACAATCTTGGAGCTCATTTGGGCTATTTTTATTGCTTCATAAAACAACTAACTAACGGTTGCCGTGCCGACCTCGCAGGGTTGCACGCTCCCCACAAAAAAGACCAAATATATAAAAAAATGAAGCATGGTTAACTATAATCGTGGTTGTCATGTCTGGAGGTTGTTTCAGATGCGGAATGAAATGTAAACAGTGATATCGACGACGGGCCATTTTAAAATAAATGTAAATAGGCTAAATTGGCCACTTCATGCAGTGTAAACACGAGCCTTATTGAGCGGACAGCGGTCAATACTTGCCGTCTTTTTCCCGGCGCTGACGGATGTAGCGAAAAAACAAGTAGGTCGTCAAAGTTTATGCTAGGTGAAAATCCGGGGAAAGCATTTCCCTACGGAACCTATGGCTCGGGAGCCGTATTTGGCTCTTTGGATGGGTGGACTGTGAGCTAAAATGGACCTCTAATCATATTTTCTTTTCATTATGCATACTCTCATTGATAGTCATTGATTAGCATCAGCGCAAGAATATTGTCAGAAGAATTTATAATTTTTTTGTGTGTTAAATGTGGTGAAATGACAAAAAAAATATTATTAATGTAATTATTATTAAAATATTTTTTAATGTATTTTGAGTTTTAAATTGGGTGGATGAGTGGTTAGCACGTCGGCCTCACAGCTCTGGAGTCCTGGGTTCGAATCTAGGTTGGTACACCTGTTGGGATTTTGCAAGTTCTTCCCGGGTGGATGCGTGGGTTTTCTCCGGGTACTCCAGTTTCCTCCCACATTCCAAAAATATGCTAAGCTAGCTGGTTGAACACTGTAAATGTCCTAACCCTAGCTATGATTGGTTGTCCTTTATCTCGTTGTGCCGTGGGATTGGCTGCCCACTGATTCAGGGTTGGTCCACCTGTGGGGAATTTGCAAGTTCTGCGTGGGTTTTCTCCGGGTACTGCAATTTCCTCCTACATTCCAAAAATATGCTAGGCTAGCTGGTTGAACACTGTAAATTGCCTAAACCCAGCTATGATTGGTTGTCCTTTATCTCCTCATGCCCTTCGATTGGCCCCAAGTCAGCTGGGATGTGCTCCAGCACCCCCTGCGACGTAGTGAGGATTAAGCGGTTCAGAAAATGAATGAATTGACGTTGAAATTCTGAGTATGGCTCTCAAGGAATAACATTTAGAAATATAAAATGTTATTGGCTCTACCCAGTAAAAAAAAAGTTTCCGCCCCCTGCTCTAGGGGGCGCTAACCAGCAAAAATTGTCGTGTTTTCTGCCCTACAGTTTATTTTGAACTTTCAACGTCCTGATACGGACAAGAAAAAACAACGTCAAGACACCGTATTATTTCTGCGAGGGCGCCGGAGCCATTCACACGCTGTTGTTCTATCGTCAATCACTCGGGTGTAGTATATACAGTAAAATGATTTTTCAACGGGCCACCGGTTGATGGATAAGGAGAGCGACAAGAGGATTGGAGGACTTTGGCGTTCGCTTGAAGGTGAGCAGAAGATGCAGATGTGGTGGGCGCGTGTTTTCCATTTGGGCGCTAAAAAAAAATGTATCGCCGCGGGTGGATGGCGTGATGGATTCCCTCTCACGGCAGCTTCCGAGAGGATGCGAGACAAGAGAAGGAGGAGTCGTGAGTTGAATGGGGAAACTGTCAAATGGAGATGCAACACCTCTTCATCAATCCCGGTGGTCCTGCCGCTTACGCCGAGAAAAAAAAAAAGGGTAACGCGGCGTCAACGGAGTTGGATTCTCTGCTTGATCCCTTCTGGCTAAAATACAAGCGAGCGACTTTGACAGATGCTGGGGAAAAAAAACACTAGAGACGGGTTTCCACCCAGCGTGGGCAGTTCACTTGTTTTTTCTCGGTGAAAAGGGTGTAATAACGGGCGGGTCGAAAAATGAGGCTTGATGACAAAAACATCTGCAAAAGGTTTATTTCTTTTGTGGATATGTTGAAACCTGAAGGTCCTTCCAGCCATTCATCTTCCAGGGTTAAGCCAAGACTTTGTCGCAGGGTCAATAGCCTTAGCAGGGATGCCCTGACGTTCTTTACCCGAGCCACTTCATGCAGTTGCTCCAAGGGGAACATGAGGCGGTGTCAAGACAGGCAAAAGATATCATCTCTGCAGTTTCTCTTAGGTGGTCCACCTCTGCCACCAGGTGTCCAGGGGAATGATAACAAGATGTCCAAGCCACTTCATCCAGTTCTACCAGGTAGATCATAAGCCGGTGTGAAGATAGGCAAAATATATCATCTCTTCAGTTTCTTCTACGTCATCCACCTCTGCCACAAGGTTTCCAGGGGAATCTCAACAAAATACCCAAGCCACTTCCACCAGTTCCTCCAGGTAGATCATGAGCGGGTGTGAAGATAGGCAAAAGATCTCATTTCTGCAGTTTCTTCTAGGTCATCCCCCTCCGCCCACCAGGTGTCCAGGGGAATGTTAACAATATGCCCAAGCCGCTTCATCCAGTTCTACCAGATAGATCCTCACCTAGTGTGAAGATAGGCAAAATATATCTCTGCAGTTTCTTCTAGGGCATCCACAAGGTGTCCAGGGGAATCCTACCAAGATGCCCAAGCCACTTCAACATGAAGGAGCATGCCTGGATGGCAATGGCCTGAATTTGAGGAGGATACATTGAGTTGTTGTCTTAAAAAAAAAGACAGAGCCGACGGCAATACTGCCTAGCGGCCGTTTCTAATGAGATGCGAACCAAACCAACCCTCCGCTGTGTTGACTTGCAGTTATTTAAGAGAAAACATATGGTTAGCCTGCTATCTATCCATTGCAGATTGAAAAGAGCATATCTGAGCCATTAAGCTCAGCAAGAGAAAGGCAAATAATTAGTCGGTCCCTAGCGTAAACTAAGCCTCAACTTCCACTCATTGTGGTCTCAAATTAGCTGTTGCAATAGAAATTATGGTCAGTGTTCCACCTCCCTTGGAGGCAATTTACCTGACGGAACATCTTGTTTTTGACTTGTACTTCATACATCCAAACGACAGACAACGTAAATAATCATTCCAGTGGTTTAGCCCGTTTTGAAAACCCCTTTTGATCAAATAATATGTAGGATACGTTTTACAGCAATTTAATGTTGCTGTTTTGGTTTGATTTATTTCCCCGTAGCACGTTACGTTTGGATGCCACCTTCCGTCCCCTCTGCCTGCTTCGGTCCCTAAATTTAATTGCGTCAGGTCAATTGATCTCGGCGAAAAGGCGAACGCTGGAGAGGGGGCGAATTGTGGGGGAGGCAGCCAAACCCCCGAGAGAGAAGACGCCGACTAAAAGTTGAAAGCCTCCCTCCAGTGACGAAACGGCCGAGGGAAAGAAAGATGAAAGAAAGCCCATGCTAATTTCCTCCGCTGCAGCCACTCGCGTGGCAATCTTTCCTTCTCCACTCGCACACCTCCCGTGGTGCCACGTTCTCTATTCTCTGGTACCCAGGCACAATTAACCCACAGAAACTCTGGGTGATCCGATGACAATGTTTACTTTGAGTAGAAGAAGCAATTCCCTCCTGTTTACGGTACCTTGGTTTGATGGCATCAATTTTAGCCTTGAGAGTTCATTTAAATACAAAACCTTGCGTGACAATTTTAAGACAATATTGAATTCCGTTACGAATTGTAAAAGAAAAGCCTACCAAAGTTTGACCCAGAGACGCAACTACACCATTATCCGACATCAAACGCCCCCCAAAAATATCCCTTCAATTCTTAGAAACATTTTCGTAACGCTAGATTTTAAAAATGAAAAAGGGACCTGACTGAAGTTCTTTTGTTTTCTGATCTGCTCAAGCTCACAATGGCCGCGGGGGTGCTGGAGCAGTAGGTAAGGGTACCCCTCATTTGGTTGAGCACAAGGAGACGACAACCAATGGTCATTTTAGTGTTCCACCAGCCTAGCAAGCATATTTTTGTGACCGGAGGACCTGGAGAAAACCCACGAATGCATGGGGAGAACTTGAAAAGTCCACACATGAAGGAGAGAACCCACCAGGGATTGACTCCTTGAGTTTTCTGTGTCTGTATTCTCATCCTCTTGCTACTGTGACAATGAAATTTCCCGAATACGGGATGGATAAAGTCATCTAATCTAATCTAATTTAAGATCGGATATACAGATAGCCACATCAATATAGATCGGACAATTTAGACACAAAGAGCAAAAATGTGAAAGAGTGAGAGAGTCTAAGAACCTTGAAAAAACAGAGTGTGAGAACAGTGGAGCGAATATGGAGAATTTACATATAAAGTACTGCTCTGCTTACAAAACTTTCAACTTACAAAAAAAAGGTGTGGAACCAATTAATGTTGTAAGTAGAGGTACAACTGTATTTGCTTTTAATGAGCCCTGAAGAATTTGAGTCTGTTTTAAGAGAGAATTAAATATAAGAGAAACAGGAAACGAGGCAAAGAGCCATAGTATTTTACAAAATATGAGCCGCGTGTTCGCCACCCCTAAAATTTTATTTAATTAGTCATTAGATTAGAACATATCTGTGTAGTCAGCCTCCTTGCTTTGGCCTTTAAATCCTTCCTGTATTTTGTTAATTTGCCCCACCCTCCTCACCTATGCACTTCCTCCTTTTGGGGGTCTCAGAATCCAGTACCTGGACGTATTTTGTATTTATTTTTATTTTTCCGAAACTCCAAGGAAAATAACTATATTCATTTCCGACGTACATTTTCTTACAAAATGTAAATTGTATTTGCTTAATAACCCTGACAGTAGCTTAGCATTTAAAATCCGGAAAAAAAACATCATGTCTTGTCGGCGTTATAATTCCCTGCTCTGATTTAATGGATGTATAACCGATAAAATGGTTTTGAAGGGTAAGGGAAAAACACCTTGATTTCGGTGAGCGCAGGAAAACCCAAATCAAGTCTTTTTGCAAGCAAATTCCCAAAGCTGACGAGACGTCCGGTTTTGTGGACAGTGCTTAAACGCAAACACAGCTTGTTCCAAAGCCTACAAGACATGTGAATCATTTCGAGACGGTATTTTCAAAGGCTTTAACTCGCACCGTGACAGAAATCCGCTGTAAGGCAAACTATTTGTCATGTTTCACTGCAACACGCAAAGACTTTTTCAAAAATATTTTACATATTTAATATTGTATATATTTGAACGGCAGCAACAAAAAAAACGTGTGCTTTTTGGGGGGATGGCCACAACGGAAAATAGTTATTCTGTCCCTAATTAAATAAATCAAACCCAAACACAAATCTGTGACCAATTAAAAGTATACATAATACATGATAATGTTAGCCTACCAATGAGTTAAAATGCTGAATACGACCATTCTTTCATACATTCATTCTTTTTCTGAACTGCTTATCCTCACAAGGTTCACGGGGTTGCTGTAGCCCATCCTTGCTGATTTGGTGGACCCTGAATTGGTGGCCAGCCAATCTCAGGGCACGAGGAGACAAAGGACAACCAATTATAGCTAGAGTTAGGCAATTCAGAGTGTTCAACCCGCTTGCCTAGCATGCATGTTTATGGAATGTAGGAAGAAACCAGAGTACCTGAAGAAAATCCACGTAAGCCCCAGGACAACATGCAAACTCCACATAGGTGGACCGACCTGGAATCGAACACTCGACCCCAGAACTCTGAGGCCGGCCCACGGACCACTTGGGTCGTCCTGAATACAGGCCATATGAATGCCATATTTTATATTCAAAATGATATATTGCACCCTTGATAGTTCACTAGATCCAAAAATATTTCCTTCACATTGACAATGATGCATTATCTGTTTTTTCTTTGTATCAAATTATCCTAGGGGCGGGCCACCCCGGTGTATGAGTGGTTAGCGCCTCAGTCTCACAGTGGGGGACCTGGGTTCAAATCCAGGTCGGTCCACCTGTGTGGAGTTTGCATGTTCTCCCCGCGTGGGTTTTCCCCGGGTACTCTGGTTTCCTCCCACATTCCGAAGACATGCCTGCTAGGCTAATTTAGCACAAGTCCAAACAAATCCAGTGGTCAGACATTGTTGTGTTTTTTTGTTTTGTTTTGTTTTTTTACAATATTGTTGCGCAACATTGCGGCTCGCTGTGATTGATTTCATTTGAAAATATTATTTCCCGAGAACAATTTCTCTGACAGCATCAATGGAGGAAACTGGGAGGGGGGTTATGACAGTACTTAACTTCTATCTCCATCTTGAGAAATGTCACACAAACAGAGGATGCAGAGTCCCACTCAAACGCGAGCCCGCAAATCACTTAATGCGCAAGCGGGGTCTGAGGGGGGCTCGGGGTGGGGGGCTCGGATGGATGTTTGGATGGACAATTGCGAGTGGAGTTGAGTCGCAGCTTTCCATGGCTAAATTGCTCCCGCGTGCTCTTTGCTAGCCACCTTAAAAACATTTGCGGCGAGTATTTCAGAGACGGCAAGGGAAGGAAAAAAACGCAGAAAAATAAGTGCGCTGTCTGGCGGCTTTTCAACCATTTGTGGTGGAATTATTTTTAACTTTAGCAATCTATGAGAAACGCCGAGAGAGAGTGAGCGTGAGAGAGCGGCTAGATTATGGCAGCTTGTAAAATCCTTTCAAAGGAAATGAGGAAGAATCAGATCGTGTCGTGTTAGCGTGGTGGCGAAAAAATGTGACATTTCTCACCAAAACAACGCCATAAAAGAAGTCACAGATTAAACTGTCAAAACGTTTTAATCCCATTTGGCTGTTGGCATAAAAATGAGAGGACTGCGTACCATGTACGACCAGGAAATTCAATTTCGGTTGATATTTCTGGAGATTTTCAATGAAAGCTGACTAATTATCTTCATAATTCAGCCAAATATAAGTGGCCGCATCTGCTTTTTGCTTGGAAAATAATTATTCTTTTTTTCTAAGATCATTATGATCGTTTTCTGGCATGTTAGAGAACACAACAGGAACTGAATCCTAATCACTTTATTGGGAAATCAATTTAATCTACGGGGGAAAATAATCATTTGAAGCTGTTTAGTGTTAGGAACTAAAGATTCAGGCATTGATTGTAATGTAAAACAACTCTTTAGTCAATTGGATGAAACAATATGTTTTGATCGTTTCGTTTATAACAGACAGTTTCTTCCCAATAGCGTGTAACACGCCTAAAAAAACTAAAAAAAACACTTGTCTGTAATTAATGAACCGGTCAAAACATAGATAACAAAAATAACTTATTAGAATTAGAATACACAATATACTAGAGAACATAACAGCCAAAACAAACAGACTCGAGGACAGTTTCTTCCCAAGAGCTGTCACCATACTCAACTCGAGTTCGGAACCTAGGAGGAGACTCATTTCTTATCTTGTTGTGCACGAAAACGCCATAGGCTGCTAACCCCTTTATCACTTTTTGTACTTACTTATTTATGTGACCACTTACTTATTCATGACCACTACCACTACCTACCTATGATGTCGACTGCTACCTATCTATGACGTTGACTACAACTTATTTATTATTCAGACTAATGATCTATGATGTTGACTACTACTTATTTATTATTCAGACTACTGATCTATGATGTTGACTACTACTTATTTATTATTCAGACTACCTATCTATGATGTTGACTACTACTTATTTATCATTCAGACTACTGATCTATGAAGTTGACTACACTTATTTATTATTCAGACTACTGATCTATGATGTTGACTTCTACTTATTTATTATTCAGACTACTGATCTATGATGTTGACTACTTATCTATGTTGACTACTTATTTATTATTAAGACTACTTGTCTATGATGTTGACTACTACTTATTTATTATTAAGACTACTTGTCTATGATGTTGACTACTACTCATTTATTATTCGGACAACTGATCTATGATGTTGACTACTACCCATCTATGATGTTGACTACTAATTTATAATTCAGACTACTTATCTATGTTGACTATTACTTATTTATTATTAAGACTACTTGTCTATAATGTTGACTACTAATCTATTTTGACTACTACCTATCTATTATTCAGACCACTCATCTATGCTGACTACTAATCTATGTGGACTACTTACTATGTTGACTACTACTTATTTATTATTCAGACTACTTATCTATATTGACTACTAATCATTTATTATGCTGACTACTTATTTATTGATTGATCATTCATCTTTTGTTTGTTGTGTTGACTACTTATTTATTATTTATTACTTACTTATTGATTATTTATTGTTACTATTTATGTATGATTATTTGTTTGTTGTTGTTGTTGTTATTTGTGCACTTGGTGGTGATACTTGTATAATGACAATAAAAGCATTCAATTGAATTCAATTCAATGGTGAACCCAAGAGTGAGTGGAATGTATGCAAGTGCGGCGGCGTTGCCAATCGCCCTAGCAAAACATTATTTTCATCCAAGTCGACCTTGGATGAAGAGCTGGTTTCGATTGGTGCGTCAAACGCAAAGTGAAACAAATAGTCTCTTGTCTCATCTAAAAACATGACATTTGTCGCAACTAGGTTTCCGCACATGATTTATGGAAACAAAGCGACATTTGTCTGGGTTTTAAAATTAGTTTGAAAAAAGGGCCACGGCTCACAAAGCATTAACCCACCGGCTCCCAGTGACAAACATCGTATCTCAAGATAAATATTTGCCCGAAATTTTACTCGTATCTCAAATTGCTCATGTCGAGGTACCACTGTACAATGAAAGAAAGCCATCTTCTCTTGCATATCTGGCAGGAACATTTCCCTTTCCCCCCTGTTGATTATTTATCACAACAGAGCTCGTAAAAACAAAAACTAGAGAGAAATCGTCCTGAGGATGAGATCGAAGTCTTTCCCCCCTCGGCCAAAAGAGATCCCATGTTTCTTTGGCCTGGCTTTTCTATTTGTCTCCAGTCTTTTTCCCCTTTGAGGGCCACACCATTCTGCAGGAATTAACCCCAAAGTCATTACGCTGGTGAGGGTCAGTGAATGTGAGGCATTTGTGGACAACACCAGCAGCGCTCTGGCTCCAGTAGTCTGCCTCAGGCGTCCTCTATTCACATAGACACACACACATTGATAATAATACTAACTCCCCAACACACACATACACAAGACGAGACAGCCAACCAGGCGTACTGCCCAGCCACCAGTCAGTCTGCTTAATAGGGATGGCAAATAGTCCCTACAGCCCTAAAGACACAATAACAGAACACATAATATTCTCTCTGTAGCTGCTTTAACAGTCTGTGAGTCCGGGCTAACGGGGCCGGAGGTTCCGAGGGCTAAACACGCGTGCTCCATTTCAATTAGCGCCGTGTTCACTGGGGTAGGGGGCGGGGTTTCGCTGGTGGTTCAATCGGTTCCGCGCCGTCACGGCGAGTCACGGGGAGGGCATGGTGGATTTTGTTTGACGGGTGGGTATGTGTCGAGCAAAGACGTCTTTATCGAGTCTGTTTAGGGGGCGATTGGAGGTTTTCGATAGGTGGTTTTGTGGGATGTTTAAAGAAATGCTCGTCATTTGATTGGTCGATTGTTAGTCCCGTTTAAATTGGGAGTGGTTAGAGTGTCGGACTCACTTTTTGGAGGTTAAGGGTTCAATCCCAGTTTGGTCCTCACTGTTATGGAGTGGTTAGCGCTTCGGACTCACATTTTTGGGGTTAAGGGTTCAATCCCAGTTTGGTTATAAGTGTGTGGAGTTTGCATGTTCGCCCTGGGCTTGCGTGGGTCTTCTTTGGGTACTCCGGTTTCCCTACCACATCCCAAAAATGCATGCTAGGCTAAATGGACATTCTAAATAGCCTTAGCTATGATCGGTTGTCTACTTTTGCCCTGCGATTGGCTGGCTCCGGCACCACTCCCGAACCTTGTGAGGATAAGCGGGTCAGAAAATGAATAAATAGTCCCATTTAACAACAAAAGTCATCATTTGTGCAATTGATTGTGAAATTTTGGATTCATACGCGAGGCCAAGGGTGTCAGACTCGGGTTGGTTCGCGGGCCGCGTTAACGTCAACTCGATTTCATGTTTTAGATATAATATTTAGATATTTTTTTAAATGGATTAAAAGAACTGGATTAAAAGCCCTGAATATTCAGTTTTTTATAGATCTAAAACAATGTTTATTTTAGCTTTTTTATATATTTTTAGATTTTACAAAATGATTTTTGAACTAAAAACACAGGAAAAATGGATTAAAATGTACAATTATTCATTTAAAAGGGGGAAAATCAGAAAATTTAATATACATCTATACTCTTCATTTTAATTTGATCCTAAAACAGAAAGTCGGCACTCATGATTTACTTTCCCGGGCCACACAAAATGATGCGGTGGGCCAGATTTGGCCCCCGGGCCACCACTTTGACACGTGCTGTTATGAAAGTTTAGCTTTTTCAATGTATATGTTGATGGTAATGCAAAGCCTTTGTTGATTTCCAAATAAAGAATTCAATTCCCTAGTAATTCATAGTCCCTACTTGCCAACCCATTTTTTTGGGCACCCCATCAATCCACAGCGGCCCCCGATGCATCTTTAAACCCTAAAAAAAGTCTTTTCCACTCACAAGGAGTGAGGCGGCGCAGCGTTTTAATAAGCAAGCGTTCCTGGCGCTCATGTCACATTGCGACATGCCGACTGCCACCTTTGCTCCGGCGTCCCCCCGGCTTAAACTTCATCAAGCACGTGCAGGAATAACCAATTTTCGCACACCTGCCGTGAAATGCCTTTCAATATACTGCTTGCCCGCAGCAATTTTCCCTCTCACTCGAATCGGGGTGGCAATACGAGCCAGCAGATACTCGCCCTCGGGGGCGTCATTATTCCAGACACGGGAGTAATGGAGCTCTGGGTCTACCTGCCTCGCCGCCGCCGCTTTCTCATATTGAAATGGAAGCAAAAAGCAGCGCTCAGGAACACTCACTGTTAATAAAAAAAGAAAAAGCCACAAATGCCACGGGCTTTGCGGCGGGATTATGAGAATTGGCCAAAAGTCAGGGAAAGCAGGGGCGGGGCTTTGGGAGCCCCGTTTCTCTCGTCTGCTGGACTTCCTCTGCCAGTTCCCAGAACACAAGGAGCCTTTTTTCTCCTGCCAATCACAACCAGATGTGCTACCAATTCAAATCCGTCACTCCTCTCTCTCCGAAAGGCAACAACAACTCGACGGAGACAAAAATAGAACCGCCATCTCTGGCCGTGTAATCACAAGGGGCCCCCTCGAAAAAAAAAATCCTGGACGATGACAACATGGTTTTCGACGAGGCCGCTCTTCTCATTGGCCCGTTTGCCCTCGCGGGACGGCGGATCGGTGGAGGCGGGCTAAACCCGAGGTGACGGCGAGTCGGGGCTTGGAGGCGGAGGATATCCGGGCTTGAATGTGTGACAAGTGGGCGGGGCCTTGGAAGAGGATGACAAGTGGGTGGGGCCTTGGAAGCGGAGGAAAACCAGGCCTGGATGTGTGACAAGTGGGCGGGGCCTTTGAGGCAGAGGATAAACAGACGTGTAGGTGTGACAAGTGGGTGGGGCCTTGGAAGAGGGTGACAAGTGGGTGGGGCCTCGGAAGCAGACGACATCCAGGGCTGAATGTGTGACAAGTGGGCGGGCCTTGGAAGCGGAGGAAAACCAGGCTTGAATGTGTGACAAGTGGGCGGGGCCTTGGAGGTAGAGGATAAACAGACATGTAGGTGTGACAAGTGGGTGGGGCCTTGGAAGAGGATGACAAGTGGGTGGGGCCTTGGAGGCAGAGGACATCCAGGCCTGAATGTGTGACAAGTGGGTGGGCCTTGGAGGCAGAGGATAAACAGACATGTGGGTGTGACAAGTGGGTGGGGCCTTGGAGGAGGAGGATGAGGAGGAAAAGGGGGCGGGGCTTTGGAGGCAGAGGACATCCAGGCCTGAATGTGTGATAAGTGGCTAGGGTGTTGGAAGAGGACGACAAGTGGGCGGGGCCTTGGAGGCGGGGGTTATCCGGGCCTGAATGTGTGACAAGTGGGCGTGGCCTTGGAAGCGGAGGAAAAGCATGCCCGAATGTGGACGGCATCTCAGCGGGATGCTTTGGACAGGTACGCCTTTCACCAGGAAGCTGCAAAACACTGCTGCTGAGGCAACACTCAGCCTAGGGGTGTTTTTCATTTCATCTTTCCCCTAAATATTTAACAGGAACACAATGTATGCCCTCTGGCTACGAAGAGGGTTCGGCAATAGCTTACAAAAAAATGGGAGCTTGTCTTTTAGCGTGAATGAGGGGTGTTGCAAGAGGTTACATTTAACTATTAATTTGATTGAATTGAATGCTTTTATTGTCATTATACGAGTATCATGAGATATAGGAGGTCAAGCTAATTGGAAGGTACCGTTTTTTTTTCTTCTTCTATCTGGTGCGCCCACGGCGTCCTCCCTACTGGCAAAACGCTACAAGCCACGGCCATCTGTTCCCGCCGTGGAAGGAAAACGCAGAATCAAACCCCTCAAGAATGTCCCGGTATCGATTGGCGACAAGTTGCGGAGTTACGGCACGTCGCTAGTTCAAATCCCGTGATGGAAAGGCTACCGCTTACTAGATTATGTCCGTTGCGCATGAGTTATGTTGCGCACATCATAGATATTGCAAAAAAGCAGATCCACACCTGTTAGCATTTTAGCATAGTTCTAATTCAAACACAGCACAAAAGACACATCAATCAAACTTTAGCCGTTTAGCATAGCAACCATTGCCATTTTAGCATTTCACAACTCAAATTAAATGGGAACGATTTTGTAATGCTCAATTCAAACAGTACCGGGTATTCATCATAACAACGCGAAACATGTTCTAATTTTCATAGCAACAGGCTTATTTATTTATGTTTAAAATGTCTTTTGCTGTGTCTGTATTCTCACCCACTTGCTACTGTGACAGTGAAATTTCCCGAATACTGGATGAATAGTTATCTAATCTCATCTAATCTTAGTGATTGACTATTAAAAATGTTACATGACAAAATATAACTCCTTATAATTTGGTCAAGGCATTTTTTTTTGCCTAAAGCACAGGTGTCAAAGTGGCGGCCCGGGGGCCAAATCTGGCCCACTGCATCATTTTGTGCGGCCCGGGAAAGTAAATCATGAGTGCCAACTTTCTGTTTTAGGATCAAATTAAAATGATAGATATAGACTTATATTACATTTCCTGATTTTCCCCCTTTTAAATCAAAAATTGCCTTTTGTAATCCATATTTCTTTGTTTTTAGTTCAAATATCATTTGTAAAATTTAAAAATATATAAAAATATTTTCTGTTTACCACTTTAATATGGAACATAATGATTAAGAGTTTCCTTTACTAAGAAAAAAAGCTCAAATAAACACGTTTTTAGAGCTATAAAAAACGGAATATTCAGGGCTTTTAATCCAGTTCTTTTAATCCATTTATAAAAAAATATCTAAATATTATATCTAAAATGGTCCGGCCCACATGAAATCGAGTTGACGTTAATGCGGCCCGCGAACCAACCAAAAAAGTCTGACACCCTTGGCCTAAGGCCTTTAACATTCTACTTTTGTGCTTTTAACACCTGGTGTACTAACAGAAAAAGCATCCAACTGCAACGAGAACAACCAAAACAATAAATCCAAGCCACTAACAAGATGAATTGACACTAAACTGATTAGCAGAATATGTGAAAGCCCAAGTAAATGAATTTATTGATCTCGTGTTTAGAAGCTCATAAAAGCGCCCGACATTTTATCACTAAATCAAAAATTCATCTTCATAAACCGCTACATTGTGTGATGCAGTGGCTTTCTCGCACAATAGCCACAACTCAAACATTCCACGTTGTTCTCCGGAGAGGCGCGAAAACACCAGCTCCCTAGCCGAGTTAATTAAACAGCGCATAGAGTGTCTGGCAAATCCCTCATGTCTCACCCTTGAAAAGAATCATGTCACAACAGCAGCAGCAGCTGTTGCAGACGCAAAAAACGGGCCGTCTAAAAATAAATGATTCCTTCTTAAACTTACCAAGAGCCAATAAAAATGCTGACATAAGTGGATTTTGCAAAAAAATGAAAGGCACACGTTAGCGAAGCAAAAAACTAGTCACGGCTAACTTGAAAAGGCAACTTAAAGCACTTTTGCACTTTGATGATACACAGTCAATTATCCTTATTGCATTCATTTTTAGTTGAATTTATTCAATTAAGGGACAATAGTAGATATTAATGAACAAATACATTGGCTATAGAAAACATTCTACTCAGACTGTGGTTTGCCAAAAGATCATCAACTGTCCCCTACCCACCCTGTCCAGCGTCTACGAATCCCGGTGCCTTAGAAGGGCGGAGACAATACTCATCCCGGCTTCCACCACTTCAACCTGCTGCCCTCTGGAAGGCGCAATAGAGCCATAACAGCCAAGACAAACAGACTCAATGAAAGTTTCTAACCAAGAGCTGTCACCATACTCAACTCGAGTTCGGCACCAAGGAGGACCTAATCAAGACTTATTTGCTAGCCAATTTAGTCACTTTGTACCACTTACCTATGTTGACTACTACTTATACTACTATAGATATGATTATCTATGTGTTTGTTTGTTTTGTGTTGTCCTTAGACTCAGATAGTGGTGTGTTCTCAACAACTTGGTTGGCGCTGACCGTCTCCAAAACCATGGAACTCATCCTGGACTTCAGATGGAACAAAGGCCTCCCCGGTCTGCTGATCTCACTTGTTATTCATTTATTTCTTATTTATTGATTATTTAGGGTTTGGCTGTTTGTTGTTGTTAGTTGTGTATTACGTGGTGAAAGCTTTAAATCTCATTATACTTGTATAACGACAATAAAAGCATTCAATTCACTTCTTTCTAGTAAACATAAAATCAAAACTATGCGATATCACAACGCTGCCTAGAACTGTGCTACTTGTGTGTGTGTGTGTGTGTGTGTGTATGTCTCATCGTTTCTATGACTTATTGATTTTATCTTCAACCTGCAGAAGGGACTAAATATAGAAATTAGCTTTCGGCTGTTATCTTACATATTTACCCCGGCTAAGGGACATGTAGCCCTGACTAGCGGAGGAGTAGGCTCGGCTGTGTTCGGTGTAGATCATAGTTTGAGTAGTAATATTGCCACTTAAAGTACAAAAATTCTCCGAATTCTTTAGACAACATCCTTACATTGTTGCTAATCAATTATCATATGCATGCCGAAGAGTCTAACGGTGATTAAAGCGGCACTAGAAGTAGTGGCAACGCCCTAGTACTGAAGTGACACTCTTATTGGTGCGTTCGGGACTCGGCTCTCTCGCCAGTTGTCCCCATATTTTATCTCACAGCCATATGCACCCATCAAAAGAGCCAAATACGGCTCTCGAGACATGGGCTCCCTACCCCTGCCCTAATAGAACGATTTCCAAGTACCACACGAGAGCACAAGAGCGTAATCGCGAGACAGAAAGAGGCGACAGGGGATCAAATGTGTTGCCATATTTTGTGGCCGTCCTGCGCCTCAAGCAGAAAACTCCATCTGTTTTCAAGGGCTTCCACTTCGACGCATAGATCTTATTATTTCCTACACGCCAGGCCCATATTCTGTATGAATATCGATTACGAGGAAAAGCGTATTCGGTTGCCGTCCGAGTCTCCGTCAGCAAAACGCGATCAAGACGGCAAAGCGACAAGGAGCACTTAGGAGGCAACCAACGCATTAAGATTGCGGTATACCAGGGAAACAAGAACCAGCCATTTGTTGCAGAAGGGGGGCGGGGCCATTTGCCAAAGGGGCTTTTGCATCAAAAGGCCCCCCTCTTTGGAAGATGCTCCATTGTGGCGGACTGTACAGATCGATGAATCGGGTCAATAGATCATTAGGCAATCCCTGTGTGCCTATAATAACACAGGGATCAGAGTGGAGATAAGAGCCTGGATCAATGTTCTGGACAGATGAGAGGTGGACGCAGGCTAGAAATGGAATTGAGGGAATGGACCCTTTTAGGGTACTCAATGTATTTTCCCTTTTTTTCTCATTAGGCAAACTGAAATGTTGTTGTCCTATAAGCCGTGCAGACTGACTGGACACAACACGGCCTACAACAGAAATACCGTATTGGCCCGAATATAAGACGACCCCCTCTTTTACAAGTCTCAAGTTTGGAAAAAAAAGACTTTTTGAACACCAAATTCAGTTTTACTACACAAAATAATGACAGTACGCCTGAAAGAAATGAGTAAAACAATATATTCTCAATATATGTGTCGCGCTAACGCAAGATCAGGACTCTGAACTTGCGTTAGCACGACACACAATCCCTGTGCAATAACAATGTGCAATATTTTAGAATATACCTTAACAGGATGTGACTCTTTATATTTTTATATTACTTATTTATGTTCTTGTACTGGGAAAACGCACTTTATGGAGTAGCACCACCGATTTCGTTATACGCAGCTATGTATGATGACAATAAAGGCTTTTGATTGCTTTTGATAGATAGATAAAATATATTCGAGAGAAAAAGCATGCTATTTTTCCTCAATCAAATGATGCAAAAACTGTATATCACATCTTATTATCTGAACATTTAAATATGTAAAGTAAAGGGCAATCATAATTGTAAATGAAACACTTAAGTTTTTCAATCTACTGTGATAATACAACAAAATTGCAATAGCTACATCAACTCAAGGTCTAGGCGCATCTAATCTGGCGCCATCTAACGGCGTGTCTAGACTCCGATGGCAAGACCACGACACTTTTTCAAAAACATCGTCTTATATTCGCATCAATACGATAGTCTGTTGTGTTCTATTTTCAAAATCCGATATTAACCCAGATAAAAATACGCTAGCCTTTTGGTAGCCGGTCCAATCCTTCAATATTAATCAGGTAATTGACAGTAGGCACGTGTATGTCACGCTACGCTCAAAGAGATATAATTAACTCCAATTCTCGAGTTTTCCCTGACAGATGGTTCTGGCCTGTAAAACTGTTGCTGAAGGGTGTGTTGACTTGTGTGTGATTTTTTTTCCCCTTTGCGATCTGCTCCTATAACCGTCTGGCCCAGCTATCATTAATGCTTAAAACTGCTCAATATTTCAACTCGCTAATCCGTACGTGGGCGGTGTTTGAATCTAGGTTGCGAAGACACTGAACACTCGCAGAATTTTGTGCTTTTGACGGACAGAAAATGAGAAGCGACGAGTTGCGTTGAGTGTTTAAATAACATGTCAGAAGTCACTCGACAGAAGAGCTTAAATTCATGGCCAAGTTACCAGTTACCATGCGGACCTACACTGTGTCAGTGTGGCACTGAAGCTGCACAGAAGCCGACAGGAAAAAAAAACTGCAGAGGCTGATCAACACAGCCCAAAAGATCATCAACTTCCCCTACCTACCCTGTCCAGCATCTACAAATCCCGGTGCCTTAGAAGGCCAGAGAATCATAAAGACAATACGCATTCCACCATTTTAAGTTGCTGCCCTCTGGAAGGGACTACAGAGCCATAACAGCCAAGACAAACAGACTCAAGGACAGTTTATTCCCAAGAACTGTCACCATACTCAACTCGAGATCTGCACCTAGGACCTAATCAAGAATTTAGTCACTTTGTATCACTTACCCATGTTCACTACTACCTATACTACTTATTTACTATGTTGACCACTTATTTATCCATTACTGTTTACTGAATATTAGTTTATCATTACGTTTTTGTTCGTTTGTTATTGAGTTCAAAGACTCAGCGAGTGGTACACCTTCTACAACTTGGCGCTTAACGTCTCCAAAACCATGGAACTCATCCTGACTACTTATTTCTTTATTATTTATTATTTATTGATTATTTATTTGTTTGTTGTTCTTATTCATGCCCTACATGGTGAAAGCTTTAAATCTCATACTTGTAAAATGACAATAAAAGCATTCAGATCAATTCAGACAGCTTCGCCTCGCTTTACTTTGCTTCCTTCTGTGTAGTACTTCACACACTGATAGTGTTGTAAAAACACATTGGGTATTCGCCAAGTGTCTCTCAGCTCGTAAAAATGGTTACGTGTACTTAACCCGCTAAAGTTGGGCCGAGCGAAGGTAATGGAACTAAATGCTCGGGTGTTTTTCATACATCAATGCTTGGACAAACTGTCTGCATGGTTGAAAAGCGACCAGGGAAAAGGATATATTTATTTAGTCACGACAAGGGACGCGAGGCTAAGGTGGGCGGGGTTTGCGTGCCCCTCCACTCTTTACAAAATGTGTCGGGCCGAGACCGAGTAGGGTGTCGGAGCGGCAAATGGAAAAGCACAGCTGGATGTAAATCACATAATCCTTCTCAACTGGGGGGCAGTGATGCGCTGATTGCCTCCTTAAAATTTGGTAATACCGATCATTCTGTCTGGTTAACTCATTAGCGAGCGCTATTTGTCTGGCAAAGCGCTTACGCCGACTGGTTGCTGCGAAT
Organism: Stigmatopora argus; assembly: GCF_051989625.1. Lineage (NCBI taxonomy): Eukaryota > Metazoa > Chordata > Actinopteri > Syngnathiformes > Syngnathidae > Stigmatopora > Stigmatopora argus. The sequence goes on along the minus strand of NC_135389.1, from coordinate 21,940,061 downwards.
GACTCCACGCTTTACCCTAAGCTAATGCGTGCATTAAACAAAAATAACATATGTGGGCTATAATTTTACCAGCAACGCAACGTTGTATTGACTTAAGCTGTTTAATGGCGAAGCATTGACTTAAAGCAGCATTAACTGTCCTCACTAATGTTAGCGTACGTACGTGACAAACATTTGCGCGATTCATCTGTCATCGTATAGTTGCCTTCGAAAGGTCAGCCGGCATTCGCCAGGCAGTGCTTTTTTTTTTAAAAAAAAACATTGATTTACAGATGAAGTCGGCATCAAATTTCTCTCCAATTGATTTTAGTGACTCATCGTAAATAAACATCACCAGGCTATTAAAGAGGGACTCGCTGTGTTGGAGCGAAACGATTACTCATTCTCGTCATAAAACACAAAAAAATGCATTGTCTGTTTCGGGTATCTATTTGTTTGTGGTTAGGTTGCTGGATGAACCAATAGATTGTGCGGATGTGAATAGAGTCGTTGGATTGAAAGCCTAAAGCAGGGGTGTCAAACTCGGGTTGGTTCGAGGGCCGCTTTAACGTCAACTTGATTTCACGTGGGCTGGACCATTTTAGATATAATATTTAGATATTCTTTTTAATAAATGGATTAAAAGAACTGGCTTAAAATCACTGAATATTCAGTTTTTGTATAGATCTAAAACAATGTTTATTTTAGCTTTTTTTTAAATATATTTTTAGATTTTACAAAATGATTTTTAAACGAAAAACTGAAAAAAATGATTAAAAAACTACAATTATTGATTTAAAAGGGGGAAAATCAGGAAATTTAATATACATCTCTACTCTTCATTTTAATTTGATCCTAAAACAGAAAGTCGGCACTCATGATTTACTTTCCCGGGCCACACAAAATGAGGCGGTGGGCCAGATTTGGCCCCTGGGCCGCAACTTTGACACCTGTGGCCTGAAGCAATGGTGTTCTATCACAGTAATACCTTGAGATATGAAATCCATGTGCTTAGGCTCCGAGCTCGTATGTCAATTCCCATATAAAATAACTTAATACAAATGAATCCGTTCCCACCCTCTGAAAAAAAACACCTAAAAATAGGATATGACAATGGAAAAACATGTTTTTAATTCACCATCCACGCTCACAAAGGAACAAATAGCTATCTAGTGGTTATGATCTGCAATAAAATGTGACATTATTATGTACGGTACCGTATGGAGTTATTACCGTCGAGACAGACGGTAGCGTCTAATGGCGGAAGAGAGCAAGATATTTTGTTCACTACACTTTTGTGACAATACGTAACATAACAGAAACTTTTAATTTAACCTAAATGAACAAAGATTACTATACGCACACACTTAAAAATAAGTTGGCGAGCCAGCTCATTCTCGTTTTTCTATAATTTCATGTTTAAAACTGATTGTCATCATACGCATTTTCTTCTCACTACCCTTTTTTGCACCGGCTTGCTTTGGACCCATTGTTTTTTTTCACTTAATTCTGCACCGATTAACGCAAAAAAAACACGTAAAAAAATGCAAAATGTACGGCCGGTGCTCGTAGATATCTTTACGCGACTTAGATGTGTCGAGGAAAACAGAGAGTGCCGTTTTTTTTCTTTCAGAACAGAGCTTTGTCATCAGTTCAGACATCTTTGTTTGTTCTGAACACATCATTTAAGAAGAGTCTTAACGCTTAGGAATACTAGAAAACGCAAGTTATAGACTGTAAATACGGGATCTATTTCGGCCATCTAGCCTTGGGGCTGACGTTAACCCAAGTAAGCCAAGCTGTCAACTATTCCGGGTCATTAACTGAGACAGTCTTGGTTTTATTTCCGCTTGTCTTCACACACAGTTAAGCGGTGAGAGACATATGAATTGTCTCAGGATAGTTGTTTATGACAGCCACTTTGTCATCGCCTCATATCTTTGCGACGGCACCCCCAATTTTTTGCGGTACTTTGTAAACTTGTAAGGCCTGGTCTCGCATCTAAACCCATTGGGAAGGTTGTACAGAAATTGTAGGCGTTCGTTTAATTGGATGCCATAAACGGTGATAGACGTCCAGTCTAGACAGACTGATTGAGTCAATGAACATCTGTTCGTTCCAATGGATTGGACATCTAGCAGAGTCAACGTGTCTTTTTAAAGTATGTATTTTCTCGCGTATTAGCCGCCTCTGATTAAAAGAACTGGATTAAAAGCCCTGAATATTCAGTTTATTTATAGATCTAAAACAATGATTATTTTAGCTTTTTTTAAAAATATTTTTACATTTTACAAAATGATTTTTGAACTAAAAACACAGAAAAAATGGATTAAAAATGACAATTATTGATTTAAAAGGGTGAAAATCAAGACATTTAATATACATCTATACCCTTCATTTTAATTTGCGGCACTCATGATTTACTTTCCCGGGCCGCTCAAAATGATGCGGCGGGCCAGATTTGGCCCCCGGGCCACCACTTTGACACGTATTCTAGACCAAGGGTGTCAGACTCGGGTTGGTTCGCGGGCCGCGTTAACGTCAACTCGATTTCACGTGGGCCGGACCATTTTAGATATAATATTTAGATATTTTTTTTTTATAAATGGATTAAAAGAACTGGATTAAAAGTCCTGAATATTCATTTTTTATAGATCTAAAACAATGTTTATTTCAGCTTTTTTAAAATATATTTTTAGATTTTACAAAATGATTTTTGAACTAAAAACACAGAAAAATGGATTAAACAATTATAATTATTGATTTAAAAGGGGGGAAATCAGGAAATTGAATATACATCTATACTCTTCATTTGAATTTGATCCTAAAACAGAAAGTCGGCACTCATAATTTACTTTACCGGGCCACACAAAATGATGCGGCAGGCCAGATTCGGCCCCCGGGCCGCCACTTTGACACGTGCTCTACGTAGACCTCATTTTTTCCGCAACTTTTCAAGACTTTTACGGCATAGGGCAAGCAAACCCTGGGGAACGGCGCTTCCTGCTCGATGCCGCGGCCAGCTCTTGCGCTGTCATTGGGGAAGAAGTCGGAAAAGCATCAGGGCGGGAGAGTGGAGACGAGTGGTGGGCCGCCATAAGCAGACGTTTCACCCTAAAGAGGAACAGCACGGCGGCCCCAGCGGACATCTGTTTGCACAGGTGTGCTTCGCCGATGTGATTAAGATCGCTGCCCCCAAACACACACATTTTTCCGAGCGACGACGCACAAATACGCCAAACCATCACTGAAGGAGTGGCGATGGTTGAAGGGTGACATTGAGGAGGGGGGTGGGGCTTGGGCACAGATGGAACTGATTGGAGTTTGAAGATGGAGCAAGTGGAGGAGAAAATGAAGGGACGGCGGACGTAAGTTTGCTTGGTCAACCACGGTTCCAGATGCTTCTCTTTTGATCGTCAGAAAGCCACACCCGGACTTTCCGAAAAGAAAAAAAACTTGCGCAAATAGAACATGATAACGCTGGAGAAAAGTGACTTTGGTTTTGAGCATTCGACGGGATTGGCCAAAATAGAACATCAAGATCTCACCAGAAAAAAAAAAGTTCTGTCCAAGTTTGAAATATTGATGTGCTAAATTGGATTGAATTTGTAAGATCACACTGCGTCCGGATACAAAATACAAAATCCATATGTAGATTTTTTTATTAGTATTATTTTATTTATTTATTATATATATATGTATGTATGCGTGTATATATATATATATATATATATTTCAGCAACACGCGTATTTATTTATTTCTGTATATATGTATTCATTTATTTATTTACTTATTTATGACCTATATTTATTTATATATTTATTCATGTATTTGTGTATTTATTAAGTTACTTATTACCTATTTATTTATGTCTAAAATGTCTTTTGCTGTGTCTGTATTCTCACCCTCTTGCTACTGTGACAACAAAATTTCCCGAATACAGGTTGAATAAACCAATCCAATCCAATTTACTTCACGGAATAACAGTCTTGGGGTACCGCAGGGCTCTGTTCTAGGTCCATTGCTCTTCCATCTTTACATTAAAGATCAGTCAATGTTGTCCTTCCATTGTCACCAGCAAAATGTATGCCAACGATTCCGTTCTATATGTCCACGCCAAATGCAAAAAACACGGAAACTGACAGACGCCATTACCATAACTGGCTAGAAAAATCCAAAATCTACATTAAAACAAATCTCGAACTGTCTGTATCAGGTCTTAAAGTGGTGGCCCGGGGGCCAAATCTGGCCCACCGCATCATTTTGTGTGGCCCGGGAAAGTAAATCATGAGTGCTGTCTTTCTGTTTTAGGATCAAATTCAAATGAAGAGTATAGATGTATTTTAAATTTCCTAATTTTCCCCTTTAAAATCAATAATTATCATTTTTTAATCCATTTTATTCTGTTTTTAGTTCAAAAATTATTTTGTAAAATCTAAAAATATATAAAAACAGCAAAAACGGCAGGGGTATATTAAATGGCACACAAACGGGAGGCTCAAAAAAGCAAAAATCATTTAATATACCCGGGTATATTAAACGGCAAAATAGTCCAATAATTTTCAATAAATCAAACTACTAACTCAAACACCTGGTGACATTTAACCCTCATATTTTTCCACCAGAATAACACACAAGATCCGTTCATCTGTAATCTGCCTAAACGTAAACCCGTTGGAATCTATCCCTTTAAAACGCACCCAGTAAAATGCGATTCACCCCAAATCCGATACACGAAAATCTGTACAGATCTCCAAATCCGAATTCGTGGTTTACAAACGTGAATTACACCAACGAGGTTGGCCAGGCTCTCTTCAAGACTCACTGCTAAAAAAAAAAAACATCCTTTCTAAGTATTTATCCATAGCAAGCCAAGGTTAGATTCCAGTTGAGGAAAAAAAAAACTTATCCGTTCCCTGGATATTGTTGAAAGCAACGTATAGTTGAATTTATGAATAGGTGCGCGTTTACACTATAAAGGCTTGTGCAAGCCAATGTGTGCAAATGCGAAAAACAACTCTAGAGGAAGAAAAACTCTGGTTTGAAGCCATGACTCACCCATGGAGTGGCCTATGGGACGTACTGGAGGTGGGCATTGAATTTGGCAGCGTGGGAGAGATACCCAGAGTCACAACACACTTGTTTCCACGGCAACCGGCAGTCGGATTGATTCCACTCACATGGCCAAGGTACTTCAAGCTTCGATGTAACATACCTGTCGACCTCGACCAATTGCTAGCCTTATTAATGGTTAAAATTCCCCTGATTAAAAAACTACAAATGCAAAGCGCCACATATTTACTCACATAGGGCGCACTTAAAGGTCTAAAAATGTATCCAAAGTGGACGTGGTGCCCAATCTATCGAATAATCGCACGTGGTATTTCTAAGAATGTGTAGGAATCGAAATAATCCAAAAACTTATAAAATGCGGTATAAGATGACAGGTATGATATAAAGCGAGAAAATGCCAGAGTCCATTTACCAGAAGCCCCCCCCAAAATGTCCTTTCCATAAACATTTGAACCAAAACAACAACACCAAACTAATTATCCAAACTAAAAAGTCCAAGTTATGAAATCCTGCAAAAAGTAAATGCATTTCCTTATACGTTATTTTATTTTGAATTCCCCTTATTAAGCGATTAAAAACTGTGAACTGAAAAATGCAAAGTGGCACATATTTTCACACACACTCACAGGGCACACGTAAAAGTCTAAAATGTACTACAAAGTGTACGCTTTCGGCGCTGGTCGAACGAGCTTTTACCGCCATCTGGCAGACAAACACGGGTATTACATCTATAACAGGTGGGGAGGGAGATATTTCAATGGCGGAGGGCACATTTTCATATGCTTTATTTATTTTAATACATTAATAAATCATTTCCTTATAATTTTCTCATGTGTGTTTATTGGCCGCCCCCGCGTATAAGCCGCAACCTTAAAATTGCCTTAAAATGGTTGAATTTTACAATTTCTCTCATATAAGACGGTATTTCTAAGATTGTGTATGAATCAAAATAATCCCAAAACTTATAAAAAGCGGTATAAGATGACATGTATGATATAAAGCGAAAAAATGCTGAGTCCATTTGCCGAAAGCCCCCCAAAAGAAGTCCTTTCCATAAACATTTGAACCAAAACAACAACACCAAACAAATTATCTTCATTTCTGTTTCCCCCGCGACTCATACGAAGAGCGTTTTTTGCCGTTTGTGCTTGTTGAAATCTCTCAAGCCATTTCCAAATGACCACACTCGGTGGCCACGACGAGAAAATCCCAAACAAACCGGAAAGAAAATCCCATTTTACAGCGAGCGAGTAGAGGGAGAAATCTCTTCCAAGAAAAATTGCGAGCTTCACAATAAAAAAGCCACTCACCCCAACATATCTCTCTTTAAAAAAAAAAAAAAAAATGAAACAGAAGCAGACAGATTTCACGCTAAATCATCCCCACCGTACGACTAAGTAAGCTTAGCTTGCGCTGACAACTTGAAGGGAGGTTGCCGGGCGCTTGGCGGCTTATTAGCGCTGGTAAATATCACTTTGCTTGTGCCTTTCAAAAATTGCACCTGTGGCTCAGAGCGGAAAAACTCGTTTGATATCAGAAAATACGTTTATAGGGCCCGACAAGAGGAGGAGAGCAAGAAATAATAAAAAATAGTCCTTGCTATTATCTTTTCAGGTTGCTCTGAAAGGAATGTGAAAAGGTTCAATTCACACTGCAGATCTTAGTGGCCATTTTGGATCTATGCCGTGTTGTTGTTGTTGTTTTTGATTACAAACCAGCATGTGCGTTCGGGTAAAGATGCTCAAAGTGTGTCACCACGGTGCGAGAAATATCAAAATTGTGCCACTTGGGAATAAAAAAAATAGAAATGAAAGGCAGAGGTAAAAAAATAAAACATTTGTGTGACTTGGGTGTTAAAAAAATTAGAAATGTAGGGCACAGGTAAAAAAAAATACAAAAAAAACTAAAGCAAATTGTGTCTCGTTAGCAGAAACACTGTAATAGCAGAGGGAGCTAAAAAAAATATACTACAGAAACCTGGAATTGTAAAATCTGGGAGGGGAAAAAAACAGGCTAAAAATATACTACGATTGTGTAACTTGCAGACGAAAACATTGGAATCAACACTTGCTAACGAAAGCAACAAAAAAAATAGAGCATAATTAACTTTTACGGCGCCATAATGAAGTCACTTCTTCATATTAAAAGAGATTATGCAAGTAATATCCTCTCTTCAGTTATCTTGAACCCAGAGAAAAACAAACAAAGGTACAGAACCAAATATATACCGAATTTTCTCGCATATTAGCCGCGTCCGTGTATAAGCCGCATCCTTAAAATCATTATATTTTAGAATTTCCCTCGTATAAGCCGCCCCTTGATTCACAATTTTCACCTCCATATTCATGGTTTGAATAGGGAGTACAAATGTGTTCTTTTGAGGGGAAAATCTTAAGAAAAATCATTGCACGTGTTTTTTCTGAGCTGTATGAATCGAAAGGATGTTGCCTGCACGTAGACAAATTTAAAAAAGGAAGTCATGTGAGCAGTACAACCAGGAAGTGTGTCCGTAGCGGTCTAGTTTGTCATTCCTAGCTAAGATGGCGGCGCCCTGAGCGAGCAATCCCAGGCACAAGTAAGTTTTTTCCCGTTTTATGCAAGATACGTTTTTTTTCTCCGTTGAATTTCATTCATAGACGTCCAAATAAAATTTTGTTAAGCGTTTTACCTGTTTATCTTTTCTCTATTTGAAATAAATGACCGTATCGGCATTATTGTCTTTCGTTATGGCGTTTCGTGCATGTCAAGTCTAATTTATGCGCATATAAGCCCTACCCTGGATTCAGTCATCATTTTTTTCAGCGACAAATACGGCGTATATGCGGGAGAATACGGTAATCTCCACTTCCATTGGTTCCATTAACTGGCAGAAGCAAAATAAATATTGCCGCCGCCACAGAGGAACAGAAAAACATGCAAATGTATGGCTTCGTAGCTGTTTTTAGCCTTGACGACAGCCAATGATTGCCATCTCATTAGAACGCATTTTCTCCGTGACAGGTTGTTGTTCTTTAAAAAGGTATGTGGCTGTTCCTTTAAAAAAAAACACATGGGAGAGCATCATAATTATTATCCCCGGGGTAAAAATATCCGAATGGGTTGGCCTGCCACCAATTAACGACATCACTTGGGAAGAAAATAAAACATCGGGATTTGGCCTTAGGGGAAAAAACCCGAGAAAAATAGGAATGATATCTCCTGGAAACACCCGAATAATGAAAAAAACAAAAAGTGGACTCACATGACGGCGAAACTGAAAAAAATAAATGGCGTCACTTGTACCGTGTGGTTGTCAACTTAGCCTAAGAATATGATAGATGCGTCTGTCTTGCGAGCTACCGTGACTTTCTGCGACACCGAGCCGCGGGAGACAAACACATTTTATTGGCCGACCACATACTATTTCGGATTCCGTCTGCCATTGAGTCCCTGAAACCCCCCCCACGAAAAAAAAACACTTCCCACAACTATAACGAGCTCCAATCTGCTCTCACTTCCTGGCGAGGCCAAAGTCAGCGAGGGGTTCTGCTTGCATGAAATGTGAGAGATGTACAGTATATATTTCCAAGTGCTAATCCTAAACTGTGCGGGCTGTGAGGCCAGAAGCAGACAGATGGTTGTGCGTGAGGCAGAAGATCAGAGAAATGCTAGATCCCTCCCACCGTCTTGTTCGGTGGGGAAAGCGCTATTTTGCCAGGGAGCCACGCCATACATCAGATTAAATCAATTTCGTGGAGGTCCTTATTGCAAAGATCCCAAGAAATCACTTTGGATGCCAGGAAATGACTACAATAACATAGCTGTTAACTTTTTCCCGTATTTTATACGTTTGTGTACGCCGTTAATAAATGTTGTAGGGAATTTTTTTAAGTACAGTTATACCTCTACTTACAAATGCCTCTAGTTATGAAAGTTTCAGGTTACGAATTTTTTTTACATGCAAATGAGTGAGTCGAGATACGAAAAAAGCCCAAGTTCCGAAATCACGCAAAAAAGTTAATTCATCTCCATGCCCGTTATTTTATTTTGAATTCCCCTTATTAGGCGATTAAAAACTGTAGAAATGCAACGTGGCACATATTTTCACACACAGAGATAGGGCACACGTAAAAGTCTAAAATGTACTACAAAGTGGACGGCTTTCGGCCCTGGTAGAACGAGATCTTGCGCCATCTGGCGGATTATTCCAAAGATCCCTACAAGTGTGCGCCGAATAACAATTTTTTTACGGGAATTTTGTTAAGTATGTACGAAAGTTTCAGGTTACGAAATTTTTTATATGCAAATGAGTGAGTCGACATGTGAAAAAGTCCAAATTACGAAATCCCGCAAAAAGTAAATGTGTTTCCTTATCCATTATTTTATTTTGAATTCCCTTTATAAAGTGATTAAAAACTGTACAAATGCAACGTGGCACAAATTTTCACACACACACATAGGGCACACGTAAAAGTCTCAAATGTACTACAAAGTGGACGGCTTTCGGCCCTGGTCGAACGGGCTTTTGCTGCGATCTGCCAGACAAACATGGGTATTACATCTATAACGGCCGTGGAGGGAGATATTTCAACGGCGGAGGACACATCTTCATATGCTTTATTTATTTTAATACATTAATAAATCATTTCCTTATAATTTTCTCATGTATGTGTCCCCATATCTTTCATACACAATTGGGACACATTGACCAATTTTAAAGGGTATAGTTGGTAGTTGTGTGAGGACCGTGGAACCAATGAGAGAATTTGCATATAAAGTACACCTCTACTTACGAAAAAAACAATAATAATCGCTTAATAAGAAGGATTGCAATCATTAATAAGAGAAGCAATTGCCAATAACCACACACTAGCGTTAGCTTACCTTGTCGTTGTGCCTTAGCTCTAGACGCTCCACTACAGTACTCCGATCTCCACTTTGCGCTTTGTTTCCTTCCAAATTCTTCCGTTAACTCCGTGGAATTCTGAAATGAGACAAAAGACGTGCTAGCGTTAGCACACGCCAGCATTCTGGGCTTGTTATGACACCTCGGAGAGGTCAAACAAAGTGCAGGAGAGCTTAACAGGACTGGCACCGCACCGCCGAGGAATCCGCAAACAAAAATCAAACAAATAGATTTCGTTCCCGAACAGAAATTCTCTCGGCGTCCCGAGATGCCACACGGCGTAGCAAAGCTTCTCGCCTGTCTGACAGTTCCGAATGAAAGCGCTTGCGGAAAACGGCGCCTGACGGAAAGACCCCGTTTACCCCGACCGAACCCGTTGTTTGAACTCGATATGAAGCCCTTCGCGTTCGTCTACTCGTCTGACCTTTAACGGGACCGCCGGAGAAGACAAACTCTAGCGTGCCGGGAGGGGAAAAAAGCGTGTGTTTTGCACTTGACAACCCGCGCACAGATTGCAACGTCGGGGCGACGCAGCAGGCCGGACGCAAGGGGGGGACGGTAGTGCCAGAGTGCTTTGTTGTCTTTCTTCAACAACGGTCCGCTGGCACGGGCGCCGGCCGACCTTCCCTGACCTTCCCGCACCGTGCCAACGAGCAGTCCATCACCTAAAAAGACTTTTTTTTTCACCCGCGGCGAGTGCTGAGAGCGCATTAGCAGATAAATGGAAGGGATGGGGAAAGGGTCTTGGAGGTGGAAGGGGGGAAAGACTGGAATGAATGAGGAAATGACAACGGAGCGAAGATACGAGGACAGCTTGGCGGCCGTCCACGGAAAAGACAGCTGGCCGCATCATCTTCGGCGGACCTGGCGGCGGCGCAATCGGCGTGGCGGAGGCGAGTCTCCGGAGAGCCCGAGAGAAAGACGGAGGGGGGGTGACGTGGAGGCGTTGTGGTGGGAGATAACATTGGCTTTAGTCTCAAGACTCTCCTGCTAATTAACAAGTTCCACAGACAAGGGGTAGCATTCCGATTGGCTCTCGCCGCCAATGCAAAATGGAGTGTCGTGTATGTTCTTTGCGACTGACCTTGTTTTTTGAGCTTTGACACATTCGAGTCAATTGGAAAAACGGAAAACGCCTACAGTTATAGATAGAACGGCAAAATATGAATGCTAACAAACGGCAATTGAGAGGAGGGGGATTGGGGGGGCGTTATTTATGTCCAAGTTTTGGAAAAATATTTGACTCTGGAGGAGAATCAAGGCAGGAAAATTGAGACTAGAACAATGCAGCATTAAAAAAAAAGCATTGAGGAAGATTAAGACGATAAATTTCAGTTATTTAGCCAAGTCATCATTTGGGATTTTTTTTCTAAACTGTTTATTGCTACTATTTAGAATACAGGTGTCAAAGTGGCGGCCCGGGGGCCAAATCTGGCCCGCCGCATCATTTTGTGTGGCCCGAGAAAGTAAATGATGAGTGCCGATTTTCTGTTTTAGGATCAAATTAAAATGATAGGTATCGATGTATATTATATTTCCTGATTTTCCCCTTTTAAATTATAATTGCATTTTTTAATCCATTTTTTCTGTGTTTTTAGTTCAAAAATCATATTGTAAAATCTAAAAATGTATAGAAATATTTCTGTTTTCCACAGGAACATAAAGAAAAATTTGGTTTCCTTTTGAAATTGATTAAGAGATTTTCTCTTACTAAGAAAAAAAGCTCAAATAAACATTTTTTAAATCTAAAAAAACGGAATATTCAGGACTTTTGATCCAGTTCTTTTAATCCATTTATTAAAAAAATATCTAAAAATGATATCTAAAATGGTCCGGCCCACATGAAATCGAGTTGACGTAAACGCGGCCTCCGAACCAACCCGAGTCTGACACCCTTGATTTAGAAATATGATATAATCATACAATATTCTCTCAGCATCAGTCCACAAATTTACACTAAAATACCGTATTTTCACGACTATAAGGCGCACTTAAGTCTTAAATTTTGGCCAAAATAGACAGGGCGCTTTATAGTTTCCAGTGTGCTTTTTACATGGAAAAAAAAATAAAGTGTCATTCATTGAGGGTGCGCCTTATAGTGTGGTGCGCCTTATAATGTGGTGCGCCTTATAGTCATGAAAAATACGGTATTTCAAAAATACCAAAGGCAGACTAATAAACCTGGCGTCGTTTTTTCGTTTGTTTCAACGCATCTATTAGCTGTGTTTCCATTACCTATGTTTTTTCCAAAATGAAAAATACAAGAAAATTCTGGTAGTGAAAAACTGAATTTTGGAGAGAAAAAAAATATCTTAAATGCGGATGTTTTCACAGAAGTATTGGGTGAGCAGCAATATGAGGGATAAGCGGAAAAATATGAGGGATAAGCGGGGATGAACGCCGATAGGAGGTCTGACGGCCTTGTCTGAAGGTGAGTCTGCTGCTGCCCTGCCGGTCGCCCGCCCGTCCGCTTGCTTGGTCACTCTGGCGCAAAGATGAAGACGAATGAGAGCCATCGCCGGGGATGCTGATCACCAGCCGGCCATTCCACTCCGACGCTCGCCTCGTCGGCGGTACGAAAGACAAAGTAGAAGGGGCCCAATGAGGCAGGACCGGTCCAGTCATAACAATGCAAACGCAGACCTTGGTGATGTACCATTAGCACCAGATGCCATAAATCAGAAGCGCCCCGTCGGATGCTGCGCGAAGGCCAAAAAAGCCACTACGGAGAAAACGCTAGCTAACAAACCGCAACAATTCCGAAGTCATTTTGTTCCAATTTCTAAATCTGTGTTGTATTTGCACATCAGCTGAGAAAAGTACAGTATTTTCCTCGCATATTAGCCGCCTCTGCGTATAGGTCGTACCCTTAAAATGGCCTTAAAAATTGTTGAATTTGACAATTTCCCTCGTATAAGCCTCCCCTGATTCACAATTTTCATCTCCATATTCATGGTTTTAATAGGGAGTACAAATGTGTTTTTTTGAAGGGAAAATCTTGATAAAAATCATGGCTAGTGGTATTTCTGAGATTGTGTATGAATCGAAAGGATCATCTGCTAGATTGCACATTCTAAAAGGGTGTGGCCTACACGTAGACAAATTCAAAAAGGAAGTCATGTGAGCAGTACAACCAGGAAGTGTGTCCGTAGCAGTCTAGTTTGTCATCGCTAGCTAAGATGGAGCAATTGTAGGCACAAGTAAGTGAGTTTTTTCACGTTTTATGGAAGATACGGTTTATTTTTTTCTTGAATTCCATTCATAGATGTCAAAATAGATTTAGTTTTACTGTTTTATCTGTTTATTTTTTCTCAATTTTGAAATAAATTACCGTATTGTCTTGCGTTATGGCGTTTCGACTTTATCACTTTGCATTCGTGCATGTCAAGTCTAATTTGTGCACATATAAGCCGCACCCTTGATTCGGTCATTTTTATTTTGATACAATACGGCTTATATGCGAGAAAATACGAGGCTGTGTTCATTTGTTTTGTTCAAACTGCGGAAAAGTGGAAGCCGGGAAGACTCGATAGAGTTTGTTTGCAAGAAGCGGCGGTGAGGAACTTTGTCCAACTATGAGTAACCGATTTAGCAGGATTTTTGCGTGAAAGAGGCAGTTGCTTTGAAATTGTTTTGGAACATCAGACACTCTCCGTCCACAGCATCGATGTCTGCCAGGGAAACTGGACGCTGATGGCTCTGGGGATAGGCAGCGTCTTTTTTGAACAGGCCTGAAATTGGCTATTGGCTGTTGCGGCGACATTGGGAAAGCCTGACATGTTTTAAAAGTGGCTGGAAAACAACAACAAAAATCTGTATGCTTGCGGGGCGGCTCGGCGGATGAGTGCTTAACGCATCGGCCTCACGGGTCTGGGGTTCAAATCCAGGTCGTTCCACCTGTGTGGAGTTTGCATGTTCTCCCGGGGCTTGCGTGGGTTTCCTCTGATATTCCAAAAAACATGCACGCTAGGCTGGTTGGATAGTCCAAAATTGAGTTTTTTTCTATCTAGTCATGTCCTGCGATTGGCTGGCCACCAATTGAGGGTGTCTCCTCGTTCCCGAAGTTCGCTGGGATTGGCTCCGGCACCCCCCCGCGACCCATTTGAGGATAATGCGGTTCAGAAAATGAATGTACACTTTAGATCAAGGGTGTTGGTTCGCGGGCCGCTTTAACGTCAACTTGATTTCACGTGGGCCGGACCATTTTAGATATCATATTTAGATTTTTTTTTATATGAATGGATTAAAAGAACTGGATTAAAAGCCCTGAATATTCAGTTTTTTTTATAGATCTAAAAAAATGTTTATCTTAGCTTTATTTATTTATTTTTAGATTTTACAAAATGATTTTTGAACTAAAAACTGAAAAAATGGATTAAAAAAATACAATTATTGATTCAAAAGGGGGAAAATCAGGAAATTTAATATACATCTATACTCTTCATTTGAATTTGATCCTAAAACAGAAAGTCGGCACTCATAATTTACTTTCTCGGGCCGCACAAAATGATGCGGCGGGCCAGATTTGGCCCCCGGGCCGCTACTTTGACACCCGTTCCATAAAGCTTATAAACACATTTTGAGCCCATTTGAATGTACAAAAAATGTGTTAGCTTTGCAATTTGGTACTACCAAGGTCCAAATAGTATGCAGTTTGTATACATCCGGAAGACTGAAGTACAAACCAAATATTACTTTGCAGTCGATGTGCTTTTTTTTCAAAAAAATACTTTGTTTTGAAAGTGCAATTGCAATTATCACCATCTGAATGTTTCTTTATTTTCTGGAAACACGGCGCAAAGACTTTAAGAACTCCCGATTAAGGATTTACAAAGCCACGAAAAGACGAAAATGCGTATTGTATTCCCCCAAAAAACCCAGAGATACGAATATATTGACAGACCCATAGCTAGATAACGATAGCAACCCAATATGAGGCTTAAAAAAAGCAGTTTCACGCCGATTTGTATTGTAGCTGTAAGCCTTGTGCATCCAATAATAGCTCGTATTAGCATGTACACCATCCAGATTGTCCAGCTCGGTGGAGACAAGGCTAAGAATTTAGTCATTAGGATTTCTTCATTGTAAACTTTGATGCGCTATTAGACGGCACGGCTTAGCTTCTCCGTTCCGAGCCGCCGGCTTCATTAGCATTAGCGTAGGTAATAACCTCGACGGGGGATTTCCTAACCCAGATTTTTGGAACGGCGCGCAACAAAAAAGCACGGCAACGATGGAGTACATGGCGTGAACCCGCTGGAGGAAACACTTTGGCGTTCGGCGAACACGCTAGCGAAGATCCGCCTCTCGCACCGACGATTCGAGGGAAGCTAGCGCCAATCCGACCGACCTCACGCACCGGAGCGCTTCCATCGTGTGATCCAATTAATTTCGCATCCGTATGTCGCACGTCTACGCACCCCCCAGCGGCGCCACCGGAGAGGAAACGGAAGTTTGGGTGTGGGCGGAGGAGGTGAGGAAAGATGGCGAGAACTTCCAGAATGAGGAAACGCGCTAATGGATTGGCCGCCACGGGGATTGAAAGAATTCCCTCGCCGACCTTCGTCGGTTGTGTACGGCGGAGGAGATGTAATTATATGGGCAAGGGTAAGGGAAGGGGCGGAGACTTTCGGGGAAATATCTGTGAAGATTCCAGTGTGTTTCCACGGAAATTTGAGCTGGGGAATAGGCGAAATTGGAAAGTGAGAATTTGGGGGGGGTTCGGGGATATTCGGGGGGAACTGGGAAAGCAGAACGTGTGTTGTCGTATGTAAATATGCATGTAAAATAGATAGATGAAAGGGGAGGTGGCTCGGGGATTAGGATGGAGATAAAGATGGAAAATTGCAATTGTTTGGTTTAATTCGGAGTTTTAAAAAGAGAAACAACAAACTTACTGGAGGATTACTTTGAAAATTTTCGTTGACATACTTTTAGGTTGTAAACGTATAACGTATAAAATATGGGAAAAACAAGTTGACAGGTTTGTTGAAGTCTATTTTTTGTTAATTTAACAGGTTGAGGAGAGTGAAAAAGTATTAAAGGTGGGCTGTAATAATGGCAATTTTCAGAAGTCCAAAAGATTGTGTGTGTGTGGGTAAAGCGAAATTTTCTGTGCTGCAACATTTGCGTTCATATAAAAAACTACGAAAAGGGTTTAGCATCGTTTGCTCATAGGAATACAGAATGTGTGTCCAGAAATTTTTGAAGCGTAGTTGTCACCCTTGGCATATTATTAACTATTAATGATTGCAATTCCCCTTAAGCCACAGGTGTCAAAGTGCCGGCCCGGGGGCCATATCTGGCCCGCCGTCTCATTTTGTGCGGCCCGAGAAAGTAAATCATGAGTGCCGACTTTCTGTTTTAGGATCAAATGATGATAGATGTATATTACATTTCGTGATTTTCCCCTTTTTAAAAACCAATCATTGCAAATTTTGTAATCCATTTTTTGTTTTTAGTTCAAAAAGCATTTTGTAAAATCTAAAAATATATACACAAATATTTTCCATTTTCCACTTATAAAAAACATGATTAAAAGACATTTCCATTAAGAAAAACAAGCTCAAATAAACATTGTTTTAGATCTATAAAATGGACTATTTAGGCCTTTTTTGATCCAGTTCTTTTAATCTAATTTAGAAAAATCATTTAAAAGATCTAGATATTAGATCTAAAATGGTCCGGCCCACATGAAATGGCATTGACGTTAATGTAGCCCGCGAACCAACCTGAGTTTGACACCCTTGCCTTAAGCGATTAAAAAAAGATGTACAAATGCAATGCAATATATTTACTCACATAGGGCGCACTTAAAAGTCTAATATTTTCCGCAAAGTGGACTGGACTTTTGTATGCACTAAATTCAAGATGGTGTAGATGTCGCTGTGTGACGCTAATAGCTTGACAGTCTGGGTACATTGCTTGCTGACGCGCTATATTCATATAGTGAAAAGGCGGACTGACACGCTTGCATATGTTATGCTTAAAGCATGACAATATTAGGAGTCATGGAAGAGGTTTTCATCGGCTACCAGTGACCGAGACGATCCGGATTAGAGCCCAAATGGGTAAAACCAGATCTGTTTTACAAACAACGTAAAGTCGTACATCGACTTACGAAATCAATTGGCTCCAAGACTCTTTTCGTTTACATTGAACTTGAAAATGTCGTAAGTAGAAGTGTACTTTATATGTAAATTCTCTCATTCGTTCCACGGTCCTCACACAACTACCAACTATACCCTTTAAAATTGGTCAGTGTCCCAATTTTGCCTGAAAGATGTGAAAAAACACAAGAATGAGAGAAAATTGTAAGGAAATTACTTATCAATGTCTTAAAATACATAAAGCATATGAAAATATGCCCTTTGCCGTTGAAATATCTCGTTATAGATGTTTATCCGCCAGACTTTGTATTACATTTTAGACTTTAATGTGTGCCGTGTGTGTGTGTAAAAAAAAAAACCTGTATAAAAGTTGTTATACGGCGTACACAATTGGAAATGATCAGAAAACGTATAAATTACGGGAAAAACATAATTTAACATGTATGTTGAAGTCTCTTTTTGATCATTTTACCTTATAAAATTGCTGCTTATTTTAATGTTAACCAAGTTTATTGAATGGTTTCCAACCAAAAGCTCAAGAAAATGTTTCAACCCGGGTTCTTTTCAAGGAAGTGGCGAGTGTGAGTTAGCTTTGGAGCTCAGCGCTCCCGTCCACTATGCTAATAGACTCTCTTGGCGCGTTGTGCGGGGCGATAGCGGGGCCACGCAGAGCATTAGCAATGTAAGAGGCGTGCCCGGTTCTGTCTGGGGAGATAGCGGGGCATAATGACACACTCAGCTGGGACTTGAAAGCGGACATTTCCTCTGGTGATTGGCCCGATACGGGCCTGACGAGCGCTTCGTCACACATTCCGGGGAAGCAAAACAATGCGGACCGAGCGGCTGGACGCCACTTCCTTCCATGGGCAAAAAAAGTCGCCTTGGAATTGGGAAGTGTTTGTTTTGTTTTGGCCGCACTCTTGTGAGCCTCGGGGTTAATGCTTAGGTCGGGGGTGTTCTAACTTTTTTAATCCAGGATCTACTTTTCAAGGACTTAACCTTCCACGATCTACTTTTTTTGTTAACAGGTCACCGACAAAGTTCAGCAATTATCTATGTTGATATAACTGGCATTAGAGCAAGGGTGTCAGACTCGGGTTGGTTCGTGGGCCGCTTTAACGTCAACTAGATTTCACGGGGGCCATTTTAGATATAATATTTAGATTTTTTTTTTTTATAAATGGATTAAAAGAACTGGATTAAAAGCCCTGAATATTCCGTTTTTTATAGATCGAAAACAATGTTTATTTTAGCTTTTTTATATATATTTTTAGATTTTACAAAATGATTTTTGAACTAAAACCAGAAAAAATAGATTAAAAAATTACAATTAATGATTTAAAAGAGGGAAAATCAGGAAATTTAATAAACATCTATACTCTTCATTTGAATTTGATCCTAAAACAGAAAGGCGGCACTCATGATTTACTTTCCCGGGCCACACAAAATGATGCGGCGGGCCAGATTTGGCCCCCGGGCCGCCACTTTGACACATGTGCTGTTATGAAAGTTTAGCTTTTTCAATGTATAATAATTCACCTAACCGGGATGTGACTTTTTATACTTTTATACTACTATTTATGTTTTTTTTACTGGGAAAACACTTTGAAAAGCTTGGAGTAGCACCACCAATTTCAATATACGCAGCTGTGTATGATGACAATAAAGGCTTTTGAATTAAATTGAATTTGAATTGAATAAATATGTGCCGCGTTGCATTTTTTTATCGTTTAATAAGAGATATTGCATCAATAAGGGAAGCAATTGGCCAAGGTTGACATGCATGAATTCAGAAGAACCTAGCTAAGGAAACTGACAGAGGGGAGGGATCAAAATGTTATTGTCGTGCCATCTACCAATAGTATATCAGTGATCTACCGTGAGATCGCGAACTCGGTAATGGGCAATGTCGCTGTAAGAATTGTTACAAGCGATTGAGACCACCACAATGTAATTAACAGTCCGGCATTTTGAGTCGACATATTCTGCGACGGGTATCCCCGGTGACTTCGGGCAACTTTCAAACCAGGCCACTCGCTGACTGTCTGTCAATCAATCAATCAATCACGGAGACAAAATGTGAAACTGTTCTGAACATCTGTCATTTTGACCCGTATGAGTCAGGAAAGTCGATTTGAGAGAGCTGAGTTGCGAACAGTCAAGGCGTCGCAGTAAGGACAATAAAATTTGACATTAAAAACCATTTCACGCGGATTAATGAAACAGACAATCATGGAGAAGATTTAAGATTAGGTCTAGTCTAAATAAATGGAGCCTAAATTCACAATTCCTAAAGCCAATGTTCTACTCCATACTGAATCAGCAAGAATTTATGGTGATTGAATAATTTGAAAATATATATGTTCTCATTTGATGGAAAATCTATTATTTCACTGTCATTTTTCAGTTGACAATATCAGTGTATGAGAGTGAGTACAGTAATCCCTCGATTATCGCGGTTCACCCAGACCAGACATGGCCGCGATAAACGAAAAACCGCAAAGTAGATGTGTGTGTATGTATGTGTATGTGTATATATATATATATATATATATATATATATATATATATATATATATATATATATATATATATATATATATATTTACTTCAGTGCTGATTTCTAGTACCAAGTGGAGAAGGGGGAGTGGCTTCCGCTTGTGAGTTTCAGCGTGGATTGTTTTTATTTATTTTTACATTTATTTATTTTACTTCAGTGCTGAGTTATAGTACCAAGTGCAAGAGAGGGAGTGGCTCCCGCACGCGAGTGGATTTTCACATTTTTATGAACCTTAAAATTAGTTTTTATTTATTTTTACATTTATTTATTTTCACATTTTTATGAACTTTAAAATTTGTTTTTATTTATTTATTTTTGCATTTTTATGAACTTTAAAATTTGTTTTTATTTATTTATTTTCGCATTTTTATGACCTTCAAAATGTGTTTTTTAATTTTTTTTATTTTACTTCAGTGCTGAGTTCTAGTAGAAAGTGGAGGAGGCGGAGTGGCTTCCGCTTGCGAGTTTCAGCGTGGATTTTCACATTTTTACGCACTTACGAAAAAAAATGTAATTAACGAAAAAAAAATCCCCCAGAAAAAAACCCACGATAGTTGAAGCCGCGATATTCGAGGGATTACCGTATTACTAAAGTGAACCAAATTCATTTAGTTTTTTCCACGAGCCACAATACAAAACCTAAAATGCCTCGCTTTGATATACTCGTTCTAGAAATCCAGTGGTCCTTTTTTCAATATAGATTACCCGGGCTCTGAATAATAATTATTAATTAGAGCGGTGCTTCATCACGAGCTATAGTATAATAATAGGTCTAATTGTCAGGAGAGAGAGTTGCACATTGGCCGTTTGAATGAATGTAAATGAGCCACTTTGCTCATTTTCTTTCATTGACACGATGTAGGCTAATCTCCACATTCAGCCCGTTTGCAGAGGATGTCAAAGCGTTGCCGTGCCTTTGAATGAGCCACTCTGCATAGACTTGCGCAACTACAAATGTTCTATTCAACTCTCCCTCTTTTCCCGCCTTGAAGGTCTTGTCGCCGTTCCCTATATCAAATCCCAATCCCACTTTTTTTTTTTTAAAGTGTTCTGAATTAGTGGTTCTAGTCTTAGGAAACTGTCGTCCGCCATGGATTCGTTTGATGTCTGGAAAGTTATTTTTGTAGGCCTCATTTCTTGAGCCTGATTCAAGATTAATAGCAACCCGCACAATAGAAATCAAGACAATGATTATCATGGAAAGGAACAGCTGTGCATGCCATGTAAATGTGTTGAATTACCGTATTGGCCCGAATATAAGACGACCCCGTTTATAAGACGACCCCGATTATAAGACGACCCCGAATATAAGACGACCCCGAATATAAGACGACCCCGAATATAAGACGACCCCGATTATAAGACGACCCCGATTATAAGACGACCCCGATGATAAGACGACCCCGATGATAAGACGACCCCGATGATAAGACGACCCCGATGATAAGACGACCCCGATGATAAGACGACCCCCTTTTTCAAGACTCAACTTTGAAAAAATACTTTTTGAACACCAAATTCAATTTTTATACAGAAAATTCAAATCATGCGAAAACATCCTAATACCTGAACATTTAAATATGTAAACTAAAGTGCAATCCCATTTATAAATGAATGACCTCTGTTTTTTTAAATGTAAATTAACCAATCTACCGTGATAAAACAACAAAACTACAATAACTTTATCAACTCAAGATCTGTACCTAGGAGGACCTAATCTAGACTAATTTCTGATCTAGTACTTCCTCTAAAACTCCATAGGATGCCAAGTACAAGTCACTTTTTCTACTCATCTACTTATTTATGACCACTTATTTATTTTTTACCTATTAATTATTTACGTATGCACTTCACTGTAAAGCTTTAAATCTAAATATACTTGTATAATGACAATAAAGGCATTCAAATCAATTAACCATCAGTGTTCAACATTCGCTTTAAAGGCATCTAGCACCATCTATTCTTGAGAACGTGTACAAAGACCCCGATATTAAGCCCCCCGACACTTTTTCAATCTTATTCCAATGCAAAAAAAGCATCGTCTTATATTCGGACCAAGACGATATTACAGCTAAGCATTTCTCTTGCTAGTTATTCATAACATGTATCTTCAGAAGAGATATAACCGAAACAACTTGAAGCAAAGAGAGGAAATTATACTGAACTCTAGTGTTCACCTGACACTCCGCTAGCCTTATGCGGGTGTGTCCAAGCATACAAAATGTGAAAATCATCCAAACAAAACGGCGCGTCTTGTTGTACGTATACACACATACACACACACATACGGGTTTACACATACACGAAAAAGTCAACAGCAGCCGCGGCCGTGACCGGACTATGAAGTTCCACTAAGTAAATTCGGGTGTGACTCCTGATGTTAATCACTGTTTGGCTGCACTCGCCTCGGGCCATAATCTAGTCAATCTGAATGGTAATCTTAGAAAAAGGATGGCAGGCCCAACCGTCTAAACGCGGTACGTTACGCAAACAAATAGCAGGCGGCGCCCGTAGCCGTCTGACCCCGGCCGGCCTCTTATCGGATACCGTCCCGGTGTTATGAAAGCCGAGTGCGGAGGACGTGGACGCGTGACTCAGCGTGTCGGGTGCGAGGGGGGAAAAACAGCAAATGGCCGTTATGGTGAACAAAAAACACACATCTGGTTCCATTCAGGATGCCTGGAATTCTTTGCCTGCTTGGTTCCGATTACTTGCCCCGGCCCCCGTGCCGTCTGTCTGTGCGGGAGAGTAGATAAACTCTCACCGCTCCGCACAAAGCCGCCACTATTCTTCCAGCGAGAATGGAGGCGAGGGGGGGAGGATGGGGGAGGATGGGGGGGAGGCGTGGACCAAGGTGAAGAGAAAGGGGAAAAAACTAAGCGTTTCCTATGTTTTATTGAAAAAGCTTAGCATACGGATGACATTCCTCCAGTTAAAGGGATCGAAAACTCAATCCCAAAAGTACATGGCGCTAAGTCGCTATTTGGCGATGCCATCACTCGTCAATTAATACGATTTGGCATTATTTAACAAGAAAGCGACAGTGCATTTTTGTGGGTTGGGGTTGGGAATTTGTAGAAATGTCATTCATTTATTATTTGATGATAGCGAACCAGAAACTTATGGATTTCCGTAAACTAATTTGAAATCAAAGGCCCAAGAGATGCTCTCAGGTGTTGATTTTAACGGGGAATGCGAAGCATTAGTCGTACGTGGTAAACAAATGTATTCACGTATAATTAGTTTGACTTTAGTTCTGTATTTTCTGGAAAAATTGAAACTTTGAGAGGTTGTCCAAGTCCCCAGTGAGGATTTATAAAGTGACAAGAAGACGAAAATGTGTATTGTACTGTATTATTCAGCTTTAATTAGTACGACTTTAATCTCGTATGAACTTTTTCCGTGTAAGGATGAGCGAAAGAATCCTACGACTAAAATCGCATTGTCCTATCATTTTGTTTTGTTATGTTTCTGTGGCCCTGATACGCTATTGTAGCGTGGTCGGGTTCAAGTCCAGGACCCTTGTTTAACGCTCTCATATTTAAAATTAATAGAATCTTTTAAAAAGTCTTCAAAGTTGGAAGTAGAGCTGGGCGATAAAACAATAACGATAATTATAGTGAAATAATTTTTGTCCACAATATTAATAAAAACTTTAGATAAAAAAATCGAGTTTTAAACTGCAATTACACAACCCGACCACCACAGAGAACGGAGGCGCTGTTGCAACATGAACGCTAGTTCCAGACCAACGCTCAGGAGAAGAGGATGATAAAGAAATGTGTTTTTAGCTTTAGCATGAAGGCAAAAGGACAATAACACGGCCAAAATGAGCAATTATGAGATGCAGGAAAACACAGAGCCAATCCACTAAAAGACCCAAGCGAATTCTCCCTGGCGTTTTCTTTCATTTTTTAAATGCCTCTCAAATACATAACTGTGCCCAAAGAGCAGCATTATTAAAAAAAAATCCTCATTTGAGGACAGCTTGAAATATTTTTCTTACGAGGAAACACCTTGACATCAAATCAAGGTGTTTCCCCATTTTATGTAAATGTTCTGAAAACATTGCAAAAATGGAAAACTTGTTCTCTTGGCTTAAAATGAGTTAAGTTCATCCAACTTAATTTTATTTTTTTATAAATATGTGAGGTAAATTCACACCGGTTCTTTTTGTAGAGAAGAATTGCCACCCGTTTCCAACTAACTTTGGTATAAACACAATCGTCAACAATGTGAGACTCAGACCCCGCCCTCACAAACTTACGATTGGTGCTGTCGTACGAGAAAGCCTTGACATATTCCAAGTTATTTAGAATCCACTCCTTAAAATAAAACAGACTTGCCTTTCGAACTTTGCGCCGATTTCACTTCAGAAGCATTCTTGTAAAAAAGTTCACGGTCAAATCTTTTCAGGGGCCCCCACAGGACCACTATAATTTAGCGGCCTCTCCCCCATCGCGCCGAGTCGCCGGCCCTTTCATATATACAACATGTCAAACACAAAGCGCTCCGGCGGGAAGGAACCGACTCCCATCAACGATCCAAACCCCGTGCCCCCTCAAATCCAGGTGGGAACGCTACACAAGAAGAAGAATCTGTATCTTGACAAGACTATTTAAAAAGAGCCCGACTGTCGCTTCTGTTCAATATCAGCAATTGCCATAAATCAAGCCCAGTTTAATTTTGTTTTGGCAAGACAGCCTTCTCTACGCGGAGTTATAAATAAGAACATTTCCATCTGGGAACGAAAACACGGCCGCCCCGCAAAACTAGCCGTAGTTATTTTTTTTCTCTTTCTGGTCCATACATTTCTTTCAGTTCCCTACTCTCCAATTTCCCGCACTCTTATCTGGCGCTTTTGACAGAGTGATGTCTTGAGCCAAAATCACCTTGTCTGCCGAGCTTCCCGGGGAGATGGAGTGCCAGCCGCGTAGACGATTCAATCGCCGAAAAGTGAAAGAGCAGATCGCAGACAATATGCCGCGGCCCCGTCACCCCCTCCCCGGTCCCCGCTTACCTCTCGTCACGGCGGGCTCCGGGCCCCCCACCTAAATGGCCCGTAATATCATTTTACACCGTGTTCTTGCTTTTTTTTATACTCTCGTTCAACATAACTATGTCACAGAGGCGCAATAAAAACAGATATATTTCTTTATTACTCTCGGAGAAGCGTATCAGTGAAGAAAATAACGCTGTCTCGGTTGTTATAAGTACGGCGAAGCTCGGACCCCCGCGCCCCCCGTGGCTTTTCTCTCGATGCCTAATGGGCGTTATTAGAGTCAGATGAGCGCCACGCCGTATCTTGGGCCTAAATGGCCTACTTCAAATGAAATTGTCGTTCCCCTCAGACGTTAGGGCGAAGGTCTGTCAAAGTGCAACATTCTTTTCTTTAAACACACGCTAACGTAACTTCCACCTGCCGACAGGAAAAGACTGCAGAGGGTGATCAACACAGCCCAAAAGATCATCAACTTCCCCCTACCCACCCTGTCCAGCATCTACAAATGCCGGTGCCTTAGAAGGCCAGAGAATCATAAAGACAATACGCATTCCACCATTTTAAGTTGCTGCCCCCTGGAAGGCGCTACAGAGCCATAACAGCCAAGACAAACAGACTCAAGGACAGTTTCTTCCCAAGAACTGTCACCATACTCAAGTCCAGATCTGCACTTAGGACCTCATCAAGATTTATTACCAGCCACTTTAGTCACTTTGTACCACTTACCCATGTTGACCACTACTTATACTACTAATGTATTATGTTGACCACTTATTTATCTCTTACTATTTATTTAATCTCATTGTACTATTGTATGTATAATGACATCTCATCTCTCATCTGAATTTCTTTTTAAAATATTCATCTTTTATGTCCTCTTTTTGTTTAAAGGTACTGTAGTTACTTTCATAATTGAAAAATTACATACATATTTTTTTCAAAATGGCGCCATTCAAGCGGAAGCCAGTGGCACTAGTATGTACATCTATGTGTATGAATGTATATGTATATTTATATTTTAGATTAGATAACTTTATTCATCCTGTATTCGCAAAATTCATAGTAAATCATAGTAGCAAGAGGGTAAGAATACAGACAGAAAAAGACATAAATAGGTAAAAAATAAATAAATAAATATATACACACACATGTATATAAATATATATGTACGTATATGAATGTGTGTATATACACACACACGCACACACATACACACACATTTATATACATACATAAATAATTATATACGTGACTATGAATATATATATGTATATGTATATATATATGTATATATATATGTATATATATATATATATGTATATATATATATATATTTTTTTTTTCAGCAACATGCTTATTTATGTATTTAATTATGTATTTATTTATTAACTTATTTCTTACCTATTTATTTATGTCTAAAATGTATTTTTCTGTGTCTGTATTCTCACCCTGTATTCTACTGTGACAGTGAAATTTCCCAAATACAGAATGAATAAAGTTATCTAATCTAATCGAGTTAATCATAGAAGTTGGAAGTTTCAAATTTGAAAGCAAAAAAGATGCGATCGTCATCACGATAATTATCGATATCGAAAGACCTTTTTTGTTAATATCATGATAACAATATTTGCCATATCGCCCAGGCCTGCTCCATATCACGTTGCATAGATACCACGAGTTCATTACCCTTGAGAGAAATGTCATCAGGCCGGTTGTCTTTGTGACAGCTAGCGAGGGAAATGCGTCACACAATTCCACTTGAGCGAGGCCAAGTTATTATCCTCAACTAGAAATCATTCCCAGCTTGGACCCTATATATGTATATATCATATATATATCTATATTATCTGCTCAGGCCGCACCATTTACACTCGTATGGAGATCCGAGGCAAGATAAGTACGTGAGCGTTGGTGTGGGGGCGTCGGCGGGGGGAATCCAATCTCTCACGCCGAGGAGCCGAGACAGCCGGGCGAGATATGCTTGGGGCTAGCTCCAACACGGGCGCTATCCGTGGATGAAATGACAGGATTACAGGGGGTATTAGAAAACCTGCTGAGATGCTTGATAACGCTGTTTACAGACGACCGTCACGCCGCCGAAAAAGCCAAAAGCTCAAAAGTATGGAGGCGTCAATGTCAAAATCGCCCAAAGTCGAAGCTTTTCCGAAGGAATGGTCGCAGTGCGAGCTAGCACGTGGGCGGGACGATTTATGATTGCCGAAACGATTTTAAAGTTGAACATTTTACGATTTGAATCCATCTATGATGTCATGTTCGTCCTATTTCGATTTTAATGATCACAGTCCGATTTTCATCTCGTAACGTTAAGATTTTTCTTTCGGAAGATTACAATTTATCGTAAATTCTTACGGCACAAACTGACCATCGCTCACGACACAGTGGTTAGGACACCCTCTAGTGGTGAACGCATGCAACAACCACAGCTAACACAAACAAACGCATTGTTTTTCCAAAGTCATCCGATTTTTCTTTCGGAATATTACAATTCATCGTAAATTCTTACGGCACAAACTAACCATCGCTCAAGGCACAGTGGTTAGGACACCCTCTAGTGGTGAATACATGCAACAACTACAGTTAACAAACAAACATTATTTTTCAAAGTCGTCCGATTTTTCTTTCGGAATATGACAATTTATCGTAAATCCTTACGGCACAAACTGACCATCGCTCACGACACAGTGGTTAGGACACCCTCTAGTGGTGAACGCATGCAACAACCACAGCTAACACAAACAAACGCATAATTTTTCCAAAGTCATCCGATTTTTCTTTCGGAATATTACAATTCATCGTAAATTCTTACAGCACAAACTAACCATCGCTCACGGCACAGTGCTTAGGGCACCCTCTAGTGGTGAACACATGCAACAACTACAGTTAACAAACAAACACATTATTTTTCCAAAGTCGTCCGATTTTTCTTTCGGAATATGACAATTTATCGTAAATCCTTACGGCAAAAACTGATCATCGCTCACGGCACATTGGTCAGGACACCCTCTAGTGGTGAACGCATGCAACAACCACAGCTAACACAAACAAACGCATTATTTTTCCAAAGTCATCCGATTTTTCTTTCGGAATATTACAATTCATCGTAAATTCTTACGGCACAAACTAACCATCGCTCACGGCACAGTGCCTAGGACACCCTCTAGTGGTGAGCACATGCAACAACTACAGCAAACAAACATTATTTTTCCTTCTTAGCTCTTTCTTGTAAACCATTTTCCACGACCTTTTCATCCATCAAAAAACAAAACGTATCGTAGCATATGCTAATAACAACACGCTTTAAAATGGTCCATATTGTAACACGTGCAAATTAAATGACCATAATTGCACTTTCCAATAGGATTCCATTCTCCCGTCGAGTGTCGCCGTATCATCTGAAAATAATCCTAATAATTCCCATTTTCCTCTCCATTCTAAAGAATCCGATTATAGTCCAATCAAGTACACTATAAATAATAGTCATTAGGGGTCTCGCGGCATTGTCAGAGCGCCGGCTTGCGTCTGCCTGACAGCTTGGTCCTCATTACCTACAACTACCAATTACTGGCTCCACTTCTTTATTTATATAGCTAGCCAGAGTGAGGGGCTTTTTTTTTAAATTTTTGACAGAGCCGCTAAATCATTCTCCCATTGTTGGGCTTTTCTCTGACATTTTCAAAAGGTGAGCAAATAATCAGAGGTTGTTTGTCCGAGTTATCGATAACATCGGCGGCCGTGTCTTTCATGGTCCAAAGTTGTTGACGTGGCGTAGCGAAATTCCTATTTTGACTCCCGAGCGACGCTAGGCCTCGGCGGCTAATTAAAAACGTAACATGAAAGCAACGTTCCTATATTGCGGGCGACCGCGGGCTCTCGCAGATGTTTCCCATCCACGCCGGCTGCCAAAAGTGGCGTCTGGCCGTGGCCGCGAGGCAGAGCGGGAGGAGGCGGGGCCCAGATCTGGAGGCTGGCTTTCGTGAATCCTGCGGCGAGCCGGTGGAGATTCGAGTCGATGCGATAAAACTGGTTTTGGGGAGTCAGATCGGGATCGGAACGTGGCTCAAACGCCACTTTTCGGCGAACTGAGTCAAGTCAAGTGGATGACAGTCGAGAACGTAACATAACTAATACGGCTTTTTCACTATTCTAAATATGACATGTTGCAAGGCTTTGTTTTTAACGACGTACAGCTGAGCCTTGAGATATAAGCGCCATATTTTTTTTAAGCGGTTAGCCATCATTAGGTCGATTTTTCGCTTTAACTTGTGAGCGAAAACTTGAGATGTGGGAATTGCATGGTGGTCTGTACAATATTGGAAGGCGGCCTGGTGGCTAAGTGGTTAGCGTGTCGGCCTAAGAGCTGTGAGTTCAAATCCAGGTTGGTCTACCAATGGGCTTGCATGGGTTTTCTCCAGGTACTGCGGTTTCCTCCCACATTCTAAAAACATGCATGCTAGGCTAGCTGGTTGAACAGTCTAAATCAAGGGTGTCAGACTCGGGTTGGTTCGCGGGCCGCTTTAACGTCAACTTGATTTCACGTGGGACGGACCATTTTAGATATAATATTTCGATTTTTTTAATATTATAAATGGATTAAAAGAACTGGATTAAAAGCCCTAAATATTCATTTTTTTATAGATCTAAAACAATGTTTATTTCAGCTTTTTTTAAATATATTTTTAGATTTTACAAAATGATTTTTGAACTAAAAACACAGAAAAAATAGATTAAAAATGACAATTATTGATTTAAAAGGGGGAAAATCAGGAAATTTAATATACATCTATACTCATTTGAATTTGATCCTAAAACAGAAAGTCGGCACTCATCATTTACTTTCCCGGGCCACACAAAATCATGCAGCGGGCCAGATTTGGCCCCCGGGCCGCCACTTTGACATGTCAGTCCAAAAACGGTTTGGTCTAAAACTTGACTCCGCCCACAACTGCATGGATGCATTCCATCGGTCACGGATCTAAATCAAAGGTCATTTTGTTTAAAGACCGACTCAATTCTATTTTAGTTCTATCAAACCAAAAGGAATCGGAAAACTTGGAGATAGTATGTCGCTAGTAAAAAGACATTGTAAAGCTGGCTGCATTCTTCCTTCTGGTCAAAGATATGTTGCGGAATGCAGGATAGATAGAGGTCACAGAAGAGCCACTTCAAAAGTCATTTGCTCCCTCCAAGCTGCAGCTTACAACTTTTTCGGGGCTATAAACCATCTTTTGATTGATTTTCTTTTTCTTCTTCTCTTGTTTTGCACTGCCAGCCCGAACATGATGGCGAGCAAGCGCCACAAGTAAAAACAAAAATCATATTTAATTGCTTAAAGGTTTCTCAAACAACAACTATCAATGATAACTTTTATTTAGCCCATTTGACGCATGCAAGCCCGGGGAGAACATGCAAACTCTACACAGCTCGGACCGACCCGGAATCGAACCCTCGACCCCAGAACCGACGATCCAACCACTCGTCCGCTGGGCTAGCATTTAAATTATTTATAAGAATTTCCTATATTTTTATTTCCTTTTGTAAAATAAGTGCAATCAATACTATGTTCATAACTGTCTTATATGAATGTAATAAAAACATTTAAGCCGTGAGTGAGTGGTTAGACGTCGGCCTCACAGTTCCGTGGTTCTGGGTTCAAATCCAGGTCGGTCCACCAGTGTAGTTTGCACGTTCTCCCCGAACAAGCGTGGGTTTCTTCCGGGTACGCCGGTTTCCTCCCACATTCCAATTACATGCATGCTAGGCTAGCTAGTTGAAGACTCTAAATTGCTTAGCACTGTGTCAAAGTGGCGGCCTGGGGGCCAAATCTGGCCTGCCGCATCATTTTGTGCGGTCCGGGAAAGTCAATCATGAATGCCGACTTTCCGTTTTAGGATCAAATTAAAATGGAGTATAGATGTATATTAAATTTCCCCCTTTTAAATCAATAGTCATTTTTTAATCCATTTTTTCTGTGTTTTTAGTACAAAAATCATTTTGTAAAATCTAAAAATATATATAAAAAAGCTAAAATAAACATTGTTTTAGATCTATAAAAAACTGAATATTCAGGGATTTTAATCCAGTTGTTTAAATCCATTTATATAAAAAAAAATCTAAATATTATATCTAAAATGGTCCGGCCCGCATGAAATCAAGTTGATGTAATTGCGGCCTGCGAACCAACCCGAGTTTGACACCCTTGTGCTAACCCTAGCTATGATTGGTTGTCCTTTTTCTCCTTGTGCCCTGTGATTGGCTGGCCACCGATTCAGGGTGTCCCCCTTCCTGGTGCCCCAAGTCAGCCGGGATAAGATCCAGCACCCCCGTGACAAGGAAAGCGGTACAGAATATGAATGAATGAACGGAAAAAAACATTGAAGAAAAGGGAAAATAATGATAGTTTGTGCATGAACCGCTTTTTTTTTACTGATGCTAACAATTGGACCCAACATCAATTCCGTTGATGAATAACTTAATGACAAGAGCACAACGACTAAGAAGATACGCAAATGGGCCGGAACACCCGATGTCAGAATTTCGACAACAGTTGCAGGGGTCGGAGTGGAAAGGCGGACTAGTCGAGACCCCCGAGGCCAGCTGGATCCGTTCCAACTGCGGCCCTGGCAAGAAAAACACGAGCCGCCCCGACAGCTTGGCCAATCACAGGAGGCCACGGCAGATAAACAATGGCATGCCAGTCAGAAAAGAACCAAAAAAATCAAGTTTCGTATTGTTTTGGTGGCATTTTGGTGTGTGTTTGTGTGTGTGTGTGTGTGTGTGGTTGGCTTTTATCATCTGAGGGCCAATTTTCGTGCATGTCATCCACAGCTTGTTTATCACGACAACACTCGCTTTGGTAATGAGGAATTTTTTTTTTAAAAGGCGCACGATGCGTGGTTTGTTCATTTATTGCCGCGGCAAAACAAAAGAACGCCACCGTCGGATGGGGGAGAGAAAATTGCCTGACGGTTTTTCGTTGGAGTTCGATTGGTGGAGATTGCGTTGCGTTTGGGGCTGGGCTGAAGAGTTTACAGGGGGGGGGGGGGGAGTGGAATATCATTTTAGGTGTTGGGGTGGGAAATGTTTGGCGGTGTTTTAATGTCATGGTTTATGTTAGGGATGTTTGGCGTTGTTTTAAATGTTGTGATTTAAAATCAATGCGTGCGTGATTTTTATGGTTGAGGAAAAGGATTGTTATAAGGTAGAATTTTGTCTATTTAATGTGATCTGAAAACCAAGTAAAAATAATATTGGAGACATTTTAAATTAAAATATTAATTTTGGTTTTTACCAGAATTTCTTTTTATTTTATTTTTTAATTTTTATTTTTTCAAATCGTTGCCATCTGAAAAGATTGTTATTCACTGAATTTTGCCGATTTAATGTAATCTGAAAACCAAGTAAAATATTATTGGAGACATTTTAAATTAAAATATTAATTTTGGGTTTTACCAGATTTTTTTAATTTTTATTTTTTATTTTTTATTTTTTTAAATCGTTGCCATCTGAAAGGATTGTTATTCACTAAATTCACTGAATTTTTCCATTTTAATGTAATCTAAAAACCAAGTAAAATTATTATTGCAGACATTTTTCATTAAAATATTAATTTAGCTTTTTACCCAAAAAAAATGAAACAACCATCTTAAAAATGTGTACCTCAAAAAACAGGGTTTTGTCATTTGAAATAATGAGTAAAAAAAAAACATCAATTTTTAATGTCACAAAATACTTAGATGCATTTTTGAGTGAATTTAATTGATTTGATTTTATCTTTTTTAAATGTGATTAAGATAAACAACAACAAAAAACATGGAATTTGGTTGCACATTTTTTCAATTTGTTACGTTTTTATTTCACCACCAGTAAAATAAAACCCACAAAAACCCGATAAAAAACATTGAACATTTTTTTTCATTGTCAATTGCATTTTTTTGCATTTATTTTAATGTCTGCCTTTGCAGAGGCTTAATTTGGGACGAAAACAATATGTAATAAAATGGTTTAAACCCCCACTGATCTTTGGCATCGCGCCAGCGACTTAGTTGAAAGCGGCGCTCCTGAAAAATACACGTCAAAACTTTCCAAGTGACAGCACGGCTGCCTCCAAAAGCAACATTAAAGTCAATAAGCAGGTCAGCTCCACGCGGGGGAAAACACCAAAATAATTTCACGACAATAAACACGACGATTTTTTCTCGCGAGTGCGTCTTTGCGTCAGGGTTGCGTTCGGGCAAAACCTCGCGGGAGAGATGATTGACACCTCCTAGTCCTGGCAGACGTGGAAAACACCGTGTCGTTACCGTGACATTTACAGCATCTTCTGGGATGGCGGGGTGCACAAGGGGAGGGCACGTTGGGGGAGCAACAAAGCAATCCGGATGATAATCAACTCTAAAAATAAAGTCGAAAAAAAATGTCTTTTGCAGGGGTTGTTTTACGACTGTCAAATGACCCGTTTGGGTGAGTCGGAATGTTCGGGTGAGGCAGTCGGTCGGTGGCGCAAAAAACGAAAATTTACCAAGAATTTTTTAGAGTAACTCAGTTTTTAATGCACTAGTTTTACATTTTTGATACAATAAAAAATTTGTAACCTGAAACTTTCGTGCCTAGAGGTATTCGTAAGTAGAGGTATGACTGTGTACATCACAGGTGTCAAAGTGGCGGCCCAGGGGCCAAATCTGGCCCGCTGCATCATCTTGTGCGGCCCGAGAAAGTAAATCCTGAGTGCCGACTTTCTATTTTAGGATCAAATTCAAATGAAGAGTATCCCCATCTTGTGGAAGACATCCTGTGTGGTTCCAGTTTTTGTCCAAATTTACGTCTTTTTGAGTCAATATCCGTTTTAGCTACCGCAACCAAGATGGCGCCGTTCAAGTGGCAGCCGGTCAGTAGCCTCCCAAAGCGGTTTGCTTTGTTGTTCTGTCTAATCACCCTCTGCTACTGCATACCTGTCAACCTCTGCCGATAACTGCCCTTATAAATGATTATGATTCCCCTTACAAACCCCCCAAAAAACCTTACAAACACCGTACGCGTACGGTGTTTGTAAGGTTTTTTGGGGGGTTTGTAAGGGGAATCATAATCATTTATAAGGGCAGTTATCGGCAGAGGTTGACAGGTATGCTACTGTCACAATGAAATTTTCCGAATACGGGATGAATAAAGTTATCCAATCCAATGAATATGAAGTTAAGCTTTTTTTGGCTCCCACACAAAATGCGGAAAAGTTGCATTTTCTGTGGAGGCAACAGGGCAACGTCACTCGGGGGCCATTCAACCAGGTCTCGTTCTCTTAAAAACACCCCGTCGGGGCAACAAAGAGAAGCGTTTTAAGCTAATGGACTACTTAAGTCACTGGCGGCCATCTTGGCGAGCTCCAAATAGCTCGTTTCAGACTTCCCGGCGGCAGTCCGGAGTTATTAATCAAACACGCCTGCCATTTGTCTTGCGGATGAGCAATATAACCCGTGCAATTAGGGGTCAGCGTTTCATTCCTCACCTTCGTATTCCGCCCGGCAACGGCGACCCGAGCTTTCTCGTTGGAGTGAAATATGGACAGATGAGCGTTTTAACAGCCGTGCGTATAAAAATGATAATGGAGACGGCTAATTGCTGGGGATCTTCTTTTAATGAGCACCGCCGCAGAATCTAATCATTTTGCACGCCTTAATGAACAAGCCACTGCCGAGTAAACAAACTTCTGACACCATTTTGGAGAAGTTATGACGCTCTTCTAATTGGACATTTACCCCAATCACAGAGCGGGAAAATTATAATTTTTTTGCATCTAAAAAAGTGCTTTATTCAAGAAACTGTTGCAACATTAACCTTGAAAATACAACTTGATGTCTTGAATGATAATTTTAATATTTTTCGCAAAAACAATACTTTTTAAAACATGAAACTCATGTGAAAATTAGACTTTAAAGTCTAAAATTACTGGATGTTGTATCTTATAAGGGTAAAAAAATATGGATATTGAAATTATTCCTTCATTTTCTGAACTGCTTTATCCTCACAAGGCTCGCGGGGGGTGCTGGAGCCAGCTGACTTCGGGTTTGAGGCGGGGGACACCCTGAAATCGGTGGCTGGCCAATCACGGGACACGAGGAAACAAAGGACAACCAACCGTTCAACTAGCTAGCCTAGCATGCATATTTTTGGGAGGTGGGAGGAAACCGGGGCACCCGAAGAAAACAAAGTGGCGGCCCGGGGGCCAAATCTGGCCCACCGCATCATTTTGTGTGGCCCGGGAAAGTAAATCATGAGTGCCGACTTTCTGTTTTAGGATCAAATTCAAATGAAGAGTAGAGATGTATATTACATTTCCTATTTTCCCCCTTTTAAATTAATAATTGTAATTTTTTAATCCATTTTTTCTGTTTTTAGTTCAAAAATCATTTTGTAAAATCTAAAAATATATTTAAAAAAAAAACTCAAATAAACATTGCTTTAGATCTATAAAAAACTGAATATTCAGGGCTTTTAGTCCAGTTCTTTTAATCAATTTATTAAAAAAATCTAAATATTATATATAAAATGGTCCGGCCCACATGAAATCAAGTTGGCGTTAAAGCGGCCCGCGAACCAACCCGAGTCTACCACCCTTGCTCTAAACAATAACGCCCCACCTGGGCTCAAACCCTCGACCCCAGACCTGCAAGGCGTAGCTACTAACCACTCCTCCACCGCGCCACCGATCTTGAAACGACATCAATAAATTTTTCTAAAGTTTCCAAGTAATATTCCACTTTTTTCACGGACTTCGCATTGATGCAGCAGGAATGAAAAAGTAGATATATATGTATACTTT
The DNA here is from genome assembly GCF_051989625.1 of Stigmatopora argus. Taxonomy (NCBI): domain Eukaryota; kingdom Metazoa; phylum Chordata; class Actinopteri; order Syngnathiformes; family Syngnathidae; genus Stigmatopora; species Stigmatopora argus. The sequence goes on along the minus strand of NC_135389.1, from coordinate 21,904,618 downwards.
AAGTTTCTAACCTTCAACAAGAGTCACACACACACACACATCGTCATAAGGACATTTTCAGTGAATTAAATTCAAAAGGCACGGCATGATTATATATATACGCGGTCGCGGAGGGGAGAAAAAAAAAAGTCTGCATCTGTAAATGTCAGACTCTCTTTCCCGATAGTCCGCCGCCGTCCTCGTCACAAGCTCGCCACCTCAACTGTCGACTGGCGGCTTAACAATAGGACTCGCAACTTCCCCTAATAAGAGCGAGTGTGTGTGTGTGTGTGTGTCGGTGTGTGTGTTAGCGCCGCTAATTAGAGGCCCCCCCACACGCAAAGAAAGCGTGATATAGCTCCGCCGTGACTGAGACCGTTAGGAGACATAAATATAAAGGGAAAAAAATGGAGAAGATGTGTTTTGTTTGTCTTTTTTTTTCGTGGGTGTCTGCCTGATGGATGGGGGGACTTGGTAATTGCGGAAATCCCACTGGGAATTGGCCAGGGGCCATCGGGTCGAGGCAAATTAGGTGAGAGCGGGCGAGGGCGCCGAAGACGGACCTCCACCTGTGTCCCGGAAGGCTCATTTATGATCTATATACACGGGTAGGGATGCACATGTGGAGCTGGAAAAGGTGGGATTGAATTGGATTTGAATGCCTTTACTGTCATTATACAAGTGTAATGAGATTTAGAGCTTGGATAGGAAGTGCACACACAGACATATAAAATATGTACAAAAAAAACATGTAAAAAAAGGGGCTAGCAAGTGGTTAGCTTGTTGCTTGTATTATGATGCTTACAAATTGAAGTCTAAACTTAACCTAGGCAAAAAAGAGACGTATTATTTTAACGCGGTGGATGAGTGGTTAGCGTGTCGGCCTCACAGCTCTGGGGTCCTGGGTTCAAATCCAGATAACGTCCACCTGTGTGGAGTTTGAATGTTCTCCCCAGCCTGCGTGGTTTTCCTCCGGGTACTTCGCTTTTCTCCCACATTCCAAAAACATGCATGGTAGGTACCCTGATTGGACACTAAATCACAGGTGTCAAAGTGGCGGCCCAGGGGCCAAATCTGGCCCGCCGCATCATTGTGTGGCCCGAGAAAGTAAATCATGAGCGCCGACTTTCTGTTTTAGGATCAAATTAAAATGAAGATTACAGATGTATATTATATTTCCTGATTTTCCCCATTTTAAATCAATAATTGTAATTTTTTAATCATTTTTTTCTGTGTTTTTAGTTCAATAATCATTTTGTAAAATCTAAAAATATATTTAAAAAAATCTGTTTTCCACTTTAATATGGAACATAATGATAAGAGATTTTCATTCACCAAGAAAAAAAAGCTCAAATAAACATTGTTTTAGATCTATAAAAAACGGAATAGTTCGGGCTTTTGATCCAGTTCTTTTAATCCATTTATTAAAAAAAAACAAAATCTAAATATTATATCTAAAATGGTCCGGCCCACATAAAATCGAGTTGACGTTAATGCGGTCCGCGAACCAACCCGAGTCTACCACCCTTGCTCTAAATTGACACTAGGTATGGGTGTCCGCCTCTGGCCCCGAGACAGCTGGGATGGGCTCCAGCACCCCCCGTGACCCTAATGAGGATCAAGCGGTTCAGAAAATGAGATGAGAATATTTAACCACACGACATGACAATGCTGTTTGACTTAAATCTATAATCCACATTTGAATTTCAACATAAAATAGGTGGGCACTCCAAATGTACTTTTTTGGGCCGAACAAAATGATCCGGCGGACCAGATTTGGCCCCCGGTCCGCCACTTGGACACCTTACAGTGTAAGGCCATACAAGGTGCATTTTTAACAAGGCGCATTTTTAACCTGTAGCTGTTCACATAGCAGAATAGGTCATGGTACGAGTAAATAAATGTATGAGAACATTGAGATAGGATCAGGAATGAATGTACAATTGGGATAAAACTGGAAAATCCTGCTTTTGAGCAATAATGTTTTTTTATTGTTTGTTTTTAAAACGACACGCCCTGAGAAATGATTCAAATTAGTGGCAAACTACCAGGAAAATGAATTGCAATCCCTTTGAGTTGCTCTTTTATCTCTCGCGTCAAATATGAAGGCAAATTATTTGAATATGTTGAGTCTTAACGCGAGTCACTCATCTTTGGGAGTCATATTTATGAGTCGTTCGTAGCGAGAGACATCAAATTATTCATGTTTTACTGTCGTCTCCGATCCATGTGGATTTGTTAACGGGAGAAATTAGTTGATTGGTGGATAAAAATGTTGAAAAATGTTGGCACAGTAGGACGGCTGTTGTTGATCTCAGTTTTATACGTGGGAATTGATTCTATGTCGTCAATGCGGCCAATGAGTTCATGTACTTGTCATCGGTTTATTGAACAACATCAGAACAGAAAAATACTCCTTTTTATATTTTTCCATTTTTACTTGGCAGAGATAGAACCGTCAGAATTAAAACGGAATACATTTAAAATCTTAAGATGCTCTAAAACCCACGCAAGCCCGGGGGAGAACACGCAAACTCCACACAGTGAGGACCCACCTGGAATCGAACTCAGGACCCCAGAACTATGAGGCCGACACGCTAACTACTCGGCTACCTGGTCGTGGGGGGTGCTGGGGCCTGTTTCAGCAAATTACGGGAACCAGTTGGACACAAAAATGGGTAGTCAGCCAATCGCAGCGCACGAAGAGACAAAAAACAACCAATCACAGCTAGGGTTTGGCAATTTAGCATACAATTAGCCTAGCATGCATGTTTTTTGAGATGAGGGAGGAAACCGGAGTACCCGGAGAAAACTCACACAAGCCCGGGAAGAATACGAAAACCCCACAGAGTGAGGATCCAACTGGAATCGAACCCAGGACGCCAGAACTGCCCAGGTCTGATATCTATCCCGGCATAGAGAACCGAATACGGTAGACCACATGTGTCAAAGTGGCGGCCCGGGGGCCAAATCTGGCCCGCCGCATCATTTTGTGTGGCCCGGGAAAGTCAATCATGAGTGCCGACTTTGTGTTTTAGGATCAAATTAAAATGAAGAGTATAGATGTATATTTAAATTTCCTGATTTCCCCCCTTTTAAATCAATAATTGTCATTTTTTAATCCATTTTTTTTGTGTTTTTATTTCAAAAACCATTTAGGAAAATCTAAAAATATATTTTTAAAAAGCTAAAATAAACATTGTTTTAGATCCATAAAAAAACTGAATATTCAGGGCTTTTAATCCAGTTCTTTTAATCCCTTTATAAAAAAAAAAATCTAAATATTATATCTAAAATGGTCTGGCCCACATGAAATCAAGTTGACGTTAAAGCGGCCCGCGAACCAACCCGAGTTTGACACCCCTGCGGTAGACAGAAGGCAAGGAATATCGAGTTGGGAGTCAAAACACGGGTGCTAATGAAGGACGCTACGAGGACTCCGGTAGAATAAACAATGACAAAACAGCACCCGCATAAATGAAAATAGATGCACCATCCGTGGGTGCTACTCACCAAACCAGGGGAGAGGCCCACGTCGGCCGGGCCAACCCACACTTGACACTTCAATCACCGGCAGCCAGAGCTTCGGGAAAACCGGGTCCAATTAGCCGGACGCTGCTGCTGACCTCCGGCTTCATTAAGGGTTTCTGCAGGAGAAAGACACGGGAAAATGAGGAGACGCGGAAAACCCACACACACACAAACGTGGACTTACACACCAACTCACAGGAGGAGGTGATGCTCAAGGTTACAGATAAACCCAATCAACTTTGAGAGAACATGTTCACACTGGTACTCCCGGCGGGCTTACACCCAATGCTGATGGCGCTGAGTGCGGCGGCACGGCGGAGAGCAGAGGTCGCTCGCACGACTCCCCCATACACACAAATACAGCTTCTACCCCAACAGGTGGCCAGACATGCAATTACCAGGCTGAGAATGTGCTTTTTTTTTTTTAGGTGACAGAGACAACGGGCCTATCACGGGGCCCGGATCAAAAGCGGGGGAGGGGGAGGTGAAGGTGGGACTGCTCAGATGTGCCCAGAGAACTAAAGAAGTGACCCAGGGCACGTTTTATTTGACAAAAACCCACATCGGAAGGTTTTGCTATCGTATTTTTTCGGATATTAGCCGCCTCCACGTATAAGCTGTACCCTCGAAAATGGGCTTAAAATCGTTGAGTTTTAAAATTTCTCTCGTATAAGACGCCCCCCGATTGACAATTTTTGCCTCCATGTTCATGGTTTTAATTGGGGTTACAAATGTGTTATTCCGAGATACTGTATGGTCCTAAAGGATCGTTCTAATTGCACGTTGACAAATTCAAAAAGGAAGGAAATGGAGTCGAGGCTTCCTGTTGACTAATTTACCGAAATTTCTCGCATATAAGCCGCCTTAAAATGGTTGAATTTTACAATTTCCCTCGTATAAGCCGCCCCCTGATTCAGAATTTTCACCTTCATATTTATGGTTTTACTAGGGAGTATAAATGTGTCACTTTGAAGGGAAAATCTTAAGAAATATCATCGCACGTGGTATTTCTGACATATTTGTATGAATCGTAAGGATCGCATGCTGGATTGCACATTTCGAAAGGGGTGTGGGCTGCACGTAGACAAATTCAAAAAAGAAGTCACGTGAGCAGTACAACCAGGAAGTGTGTCCGTAGCGGTCTAGTTTGTCATCCCATAGGTAAGAGGGTGGCGCCCTGAGCAAGCAATGGGAGTAGAAGCAAGTTTTTTCACATTTTATGCAAGATATGGTTATTTTTTTCCTTGAATTTCAGTCATAGACATCAAAATACATTTTGTTTAGCGTCTTATTCGTTTATCTTTTCTCTATATTGAAATAAATGACTGTATCGGCGGCATTTTCTTGCGTTATGGCATTTCGTGTTTGTTTTGTGCATGTCAAGTCTAATTTGTGCACAGATAAGCCGTACCCTCGATTCAGTCGTCATTTTTTTTGTTACAAAAACGGCTTATATGCGAGAAAATACAGTAATTAAAAATAACAAAACATGAAAGATTAATGACAGACTTTTCTTTTTTTAGAAGTTGCTGCAGAGGCCTATTGGTTAGCGCCACGGCCTCACAGTTTTGAGATCGAGGGCTCAATCCCACGTTCGTGCATTGGCTTTTTCCGGGTACTCTGGTTTCCTACCAAATCCCAAAAACATGCATGCTAAGCTAGCTGGTTGAACACTCTAAATTGTTAAACCCTAGCGACCATTGTTTGTCCTTTGTCTCCTCGTCCCGTGATTGGCTGACCGCCGGGTACTCGTAGTTGGCTGGGATAGGCTCCAGCACCCCTAGTGACCCTTAAGAGGATAGGCGGTACAGAAAATGAATGTTACAGAGGAAATATAAAATAAAAAAGTCTGAAAATCTCTCAACCACGAACTCAAATGTCCACAACTACGAGGCACTTTCAAAGAACCTTTATCATTGACGGACGGTGCTAGATGTCCAATTTATTTTGACTGGGAGAACCCGTCTCGCACCCCAAGACTGCCTTAAGTTTGCGATTGGATGCACAGATTGTCTGGGCTAATCTCTTGCTAACTCATCCACACAGACCTGTACAGTCTTGAACTATGTGTCAGGAACACATAAGAACCAAAAGACCCCCAATTTTCCCGGTCAGTGGACGTCCTTCTGTCGCCTCAGAAATTGTATCGAGCAGAGAAAATGCCTTATCTTTTCATGATAGGTCTTCGATCAGACGGAAAGCAATGTTTATGTATGCTTTGTCACGGCCGCTACAATTGCTGTTGTCGCGGATGGCTGGAGAGACGCGAGCGAGCTGGTCTTTTATTCAAAACAAGTCGAGGAGAAAAGATCAATGGCCCCATCGAGGCCGAGGGATTGGAATGGAAAAGTTCACAAATAAAGTGGAAAAGAGTTGGGGGTCATACGCTCATCTTCGGGCAAACAGCGTATTGATCAGCCGAGAACCGCTAGCTGCTAGCCATTCATCATCGCTTCTTCGGGGGAAGTCCTTGAAACGGGCTATATCCATTCAACTTGAGTTTATGTAATAAGGGACAGCACATATTAATGAAGATATTTATATTCATGACAATGAATAGAAATATGTAAATATGTAAGATTGTAGCCGAGGGCTAATTTCCATCTTTAGTCCCTTGTGTGGGTTGATGATAAACGATGACACATACTAGACACGCATACACACACGTAGCATCGTTTTAGACGGCATCGTGATCGCAGTTTTGTTCGTCTCGTAGATGATTGGCCGAGAGGTTCAGATGTTCACGTATGCTAATTGGTATTGAGTTACAGGAATGAAGAGAGAAGGTGCTTTGGCTAATTTAGCACTCAATACACAGTCACCTCTAGAGCCAGCCCTTGTTGATGTGGTGGAATTTTTTGGTAGAAAATCTTGCAGTGGAGGCGGAGCTATGTGATGTTCATGTTAATGAACATATAGATGTAAATATGTACGATTGTAGCTGAGGGCTAATTTCCATCTTTAGTCCCTTGTGTAGGTTGAAGATAAACGATGACACATGCGAGACAAACACAGCGTTGTGATCACAATTCTGTTCGTCTTTAAGATGATTGGCCAAGAGCTTCACAGACAGGAGTTACGTATGCTAATTGCTATTGAGTTCCAGGTTCCAGTAACAAAGGTACTTTGGCTAATTTAGCGGTCTTTTTTAAGGGAAATACACAGTCACCTCTAGAGCCAGGCCTTGTTGATGTGTTGGATTTTTTTTGTATAAAATCTTGCAGTGTTGGAGGAGCTTTGTTACGGAAGATTTTGTAAACCAAGGTAGCATATTTAACAGTATTGTCTCAGGTCAGGCGTTTGTAATTTTTAAATATCTGACAGTGGTGGTGGGTTTTTGTCTTTCTGTCCAATACTCTGAGTTTGCTTATAAATGGTTCCAATTGGTTTTAGTGTTGTTTGGCAAGCCGATTATTTTTTGGGGGGGGCAGGGGGTGGGACACGGGGAGGCCAAAGACCGACGGATAGAAAAGGATTGAGTGACGGTGACGGGCTCGAGGCCATAGACATGGCCCCGATGGAGCAATTACGGCAGATCCACAGAAGGTGTATTGAGCCCCTCGGCCCCGGCTCCAATGGCACGTTGCCCGACCAGAATCACACGTGGAGGCTTTATAAAATAAGAAGCCCGAGAAACATCCTGGGTGAAGCCACAGAAGAAAACGGGAGAAAATCCAAAGCGACCTCGTGCAGTAAAACTCAACCAAATAATTCAGTGAAGACGCTCCGTCAAAGTAAAACTCCACGGTAAAGGTCGATGTGAGAGGCTAAACACCCGAAAGGGCCCGGGGAAACCTCTGAATATCATCGGGAATGATTTTTTCCCAAGGCAACCACTGACGTCTTTAGCAAGTTCGATTTGGGAAGATTTAAATCTCAGTAAATCTGTTCACATAAGTCAACAAAAATGGTTAACGGGAATACCAGACCAAGAATGAAAGGTGCTAGCTAGCAACAGTTGCTTTTCACACATTTGGGCTGAAAACTCCACACTGATGTTATGCTTCGTCACACAGCTGCCATCAAAATTTTGATACTACTTCTGAAGCTTGTAAATAAATGCAAGCTGCTTTTTCGACAACAAAATCGCTCTTTAAAACCGATCTGGCCCAAAACAAAGATGGCAATTTTGTTTCCATGTCTTCCCGTGTTTGTTCTTTTCAGATTTTGTTTTGGTTTTTTTTTTTTTACGTTCCCTTGTAGAGAATTATTAAGCTAGCAGGCACTCAAAACATCAATTATACATTGTATTTTAGTCTAATTCGGTTTTTCCATTTGAATTTTCTTATAGTTTACTTCAACAAGAGTCTAATTATCCAATTGTCAAACAATTTAACATGACAGTAATTTTGAGGGACTGCTTAAAATCTTTTCACACGGATTGCCTATGATTATAGGACGATGTCAATCTTAAAATTTCTCTCTTAACGGAATTAAGTTGGCATTTTTTGAATGTCCATCACCAAAACAAATAATAGTATTGCCTCGATTATCGCGACTTCACTTATCGCAAATTCACAATTTTTTCTGCTATTAATTTTTTTTTTTCTTTAGTTCATAAAAATGTGAAAATCCATGCTGAAACTTGTAAGCGGAAGCCATTTTTGCTTCTAGGACTCAGAACTGAGGAAAAAAACAAAAAAAGTAGTTATAATAGGGGTGACCTTACTTTGCAATTTTTCAATTATCGCGGCCATGTTTGGTCTACATCAAGGGTGTCAGACTCGCTTTGGCTCGCGGACCACTTTAACGTCAACTTGATTTCACGTGGGCCGGACCATTTTAGATATAATATTTAGAAAAAAAATTATAAATGGATTAAAAGAACTGGATGAAAAGCCCTGAATATTCCGTTTTGATAAATCTAAAACAATGTTTATTTGAGCTTTTTTTATATATTTTTAGATTTTACAATGATTTTTGAACTAAAAACACAGAAAAAAATGATTAAAAAAATTACAATTATTGATTTAAAGGGGAAAATCAGGAAATTTAATATAATTCTATACTCTTCATTTTAATTTGATCCTAAAACAGAAAGTCGGCACTCATGATTTACTTTCCCGGGCCACACAAAATGATGCGGCGGGCCAGATTTGGCCCCCGGGCCGCCACTTTGACACCTGTGGGTTAGCATAGCAAAAACATGCATGCTAAGCTAGCTGGTTGAACATTAAATCAAGGGTGTCAGACTCGGGTTGGTTCGCGGGCTGTGTTAACGTCAACTCGATTTCATGTGGGCCGGACCATTTTAGATATATTTAGATTTTTTTTAATAAATGGATAAAAAGAACTGGATGAAAATCCCTGAATATTCAGTTGTTATAGATCTAAAACAATGTTTATTTTAGCTTTTTAAATATTTTTTTAGATTTTACAATGATTTTTGAACTAAAAACACAGAAAAAAATGATTAAAAAAAATACAATTATTGATTTAAAAGGGGGAAAATCAGGAAATTTAATATACATCCATACTCTTCATTTGAATTTGATCCTAAAACAGAAAGTCAGCACTCATGATTTACTTTTCCGGGCCACACAAAATGATGCGGCTGGCCAGATTTGGCCCCCCGGGCCGCCACTTTGACACATATGGTCTACATTAACTGCGATATTCGAGGGATTACTGTACCTTGTTTTATTTTTTTAAGCCACCAACCCAATTTAACCAATATTCATATTAGAACCAAAAACAGCCGTTTTTGGAGTCTTAAAGTAACTATTTTAATCAAAGAACACAACATGTGGGAACAAAACGACCCGATGTACAGTGCTTATTTAATCACTTTCTTCGGAAAGGCCATTGTCTTGGCTTTGCTTTAAAAAAAAAAGCGTCGTGCTTTCACACATTCCATACGGCCGCTTGCACGGAGATAATTAGACGTTTAACGAAGTCAGCCAGACAGCCGCAATAGCTTTGAACAAAAGGGGAGCGTGGGCAGCGACTCTCGGTACACTTGGCGCCACCCCAAAAGACGTCGGTCGCCGTTGTGGGTCGGTCTGCGAGTTTCTTTCCTGCATCGTTGCCCCACGTGCAGTGGAGGAGGACGGGGGGGAAGATAAGGGGGAGGGGAAATTGAATAAAGCGAAAAGTTCTCCAGTACCGACCGGTATGCACCATTGATTTCCTATTCTCTCGGAAACATTTAATGAGCTTAAATAGGAGCCTCGTTTGACACTGCCACGCGGAGTCGTCGGGGGCCTCCCGGTGAGAGGAAATCGTTGGGTTGCCGCGACGATGACGGAAGGAGGTGGATGGGGTGGAGGCGGAGGTTTTAATGGCGAATAAAGAGACGTGTAGGACAGATGTAGGATGAGGCTCAGCGTGGTTCTTAACCAAGAGGGAAATGGGAAGGGTGTCTCCGACAAATGGAGTCCAGGCTTCCCGTTTACTAATTTACCGAAATTTCTCGCATATAAGCCGCCTCCGCTTATAGGCCGTACCCTGAAAATGGCCTTAAATTTTTTTGCAATTTCCCTCGTATAAGACGGGCCCTGATTCAGACGTTTCACCTTCATATTTATGGTTTTAATAGGGAGTATAAATGTGTCACTTTGAAGGGAAAATCTTGAGAAAAATCATTGCACGTGGTATTTCTGACATATTTGTATGAATCGTAAGGATCGCATGCTGGATTGCATATTCTGAAAGAGAGTGGCTTGAACATAGACAAATTCAAAAAGGAAGTCACGTGAGCAGTACAGCCAGGAAGTGTGTCCATAGCGGTCTAGTTTGTCATCCCTAGGTAAGATGGCGGCGCCCTGAGCGATTCAGTACAAGTGAGTTTTTTCACATTTTATGCAAGATATGTTTTTTTCTTGAATTTCAGGCATAGATGTCAAAATAAATTTTGTTTAGCATATTATCTGTTTATCATTTGTTTAAATACATTTTGTTTAGCATTTTATGTTTATCTTTTGTTTAAATAAATTTAGTTTAGCATTTTATCTGTTTATCTTTTGTTTAAAAAAATGTTTAGCATTTTATCTGTTTATCTTTTGTTTAAATAAATGTTGTTTAGCATATTATCTGTTTATCTTTTCTCTATTTTGAAATAAATGACCGTATTGGCCACATTGTCTAGCGTTATGCCGTCATGGCGTCAGGGCGTCATGGCATCATGGCGTCATGACGTCATTGCATCATGACGTCATAGCGTCATGACGTCATGTCGCTTCGTCTTTGTCACCTTACATGTCAAGTCATGACACCGTGACGTCATGACGCCATGACACCGTGACGTCATGACGTCACAGTGTCATGACTTGACATGTAAGGCGACAAAGACGAAACGCCATAACGTCATGAAGCCATGACGCCCTGACGTCATGATGCCATGACGCCATAACGTCATGACGTCATGATGCCATGACGCCCTGACATCATGATGCCATAACGTCATGACGCCATGACACCATGATGCCATAACACCATGACATCATGGCGTCATGACGTTATGGCGTTTCGTCTTTGTCACCTTACATGTCAAGTCCAATTTGTGCACATATAAGCCATACCCTTGATTCAGTCATCATTTTCTTGAGCAACAAATACACCTTATAAAAAATACAGTAATCCAAACTGAAGTTTACCTGAAAACAGTCAATGAACTCCTGATCGAAAAACAAATCCATCCATCAACCTGATGCTTTCATTTAATCTTTCTCAAAAAAAATCATCTTCCATATCAGCAAGCGGAAAACATTTTCTCCCCCCCAAAAACCCGCTTTAGCTCGCCATAGGAGTCTGTACGCTAGCCCCTACCCAACAGTACGAAGCCATTCTGTAGCGCCTAGCGCCATATATAGCCCGTGGAGAAACGGCCATTATGGAAAGAGAAAGCTTCATTTCATAATTGTGCCATGCTTTTTACTCCCCCCTTATGAAATTGCCTCTCCAAAATATATTCCCTCGCACTTTAGCCGTCAGGCCTTATCCCTCTTGTCCGTACGAGAGGGCGATTTTGACAAGCCCACCGTCCTTCCTGATGCAATAACCGCCGTCCATTTGTATCCGAGCGGGGTGCATTAACGAGGCAAAGTAATCAGCCGGCGCGGGAAAAGCACCCTGCCCAACCGCCAGCGGCTTTTATCACTCTCCTCGACGAGGGATGGCCATTAGGCCACAATTAGCACCGTGGACACTCGAAAAAAATGAAATAAATAACCTCAAAGACATATGGTAAGCAAGCCGGCAGATGCACACAAAGAAAATAAATGTTATTAGACTAAGAGTCTGAGCTAGGAGAAGGTGTAAAGAGCTTTTTAATTCATTTTAAAGAGAGACTTTTGGGCTAAATGCTCATATTAGCACATACGGCGCATTTTACAAGGCAGGTTGGGCTAATGATATTTCAAAAGCAAGGCTGGATTCGCAGATTTTTTTGTTATTTTCCCTCCCAATTGTGATAAAAAGTTCATTAAAGTGGTAAACAACACAAAGTCGAAGGTTCTTGACATGGAATGGAAGTTGTTAAGCGAAGATTATTTTGCCATCGGGTCAAAGCTGGAATGTGAACTTGTAAACAACACTGGCTTCTTCCAAGCAAACAGAAAGCAAACGTCGCTAACTATTAAGAATCCTGCAGGGTCTGGTTCCTAATTAAAATATAAAATACAAAACGGCTGAGCCTCTATTTTGAACAATAATTGTGAAACGGGATGTTGACGTGACATTATTCCTGTTTTTTCACTGAAGAAACAAGACATATGAAACTAATTGTTTTCACTTTGTAACACCAAAACAGGTACCGATTATAGTTGTCATGACGCATTAAATGTCACCATACAGTGGACAAAATGAAGTTTAAAGCAGGCTTTAAAAAGATTTCATGTTTCAAACACTTCCTAGAGTTTATTTTCAAAGATGAAGGAGGCGGGGCCTCATTTGTAACAGCAATCATGACACGAAGAAAAACAAATTGGGGATGGAACGGTCAGGTTCATCTTTCAATTTTCTGCCTTATCCCGATCAATTTCCCATGATGCCGTGTAAATTATTTCCCATTTGATGTGGTTGCTTAGTTTCCAGACGTGCTCAGAATCACTTTTCTGCATCGTGTAATCTTTGCTGTTATTTCCAATGATTTGGTCCATTCGCGGAGTTTACAAAAGTCCCTGAACGCATCATCGAGTGGCTGCTGATTGGTGGAAAACCAACAAGTGAGCGGTGTACACGAACAAATCAAAGTAGCATTAAATATATTTCTCTTGACAACACATGTTGATGAGTTTTGATTCACTGTCAAGGGCGGCCTAGTGGTTAAGTGGTTAGCACGTCGGCTCGCAGTTGTGGGGTCGTGGGTTCGAACCCAATCCGGTCCAAATGAGCCGGACGTCAAGTGAAGACAAACTCATTTGAATTCACCAGCATAAGGACAAACAGAAGCACATAATTGGCCGCCAATGGCTGTCAGCGGCGCCAAAAGAATGAAGGCTCGCCAAGGCGAGCAATTTACATCCCACAATGCACTCCAACATCTCTGGACATTTGTCCGCCCTTCGTATCATTGCGGCTAACGCCGCCATTGGTATGCAGGTGAAAGCTTGACACGCAGACAAATTCCATCCCTCAGGACGGTGCGAAAACAAAGAAAAATGGGCGTCCCCGCGGTTATTTATGGCACGCCGGCTGCGGGCAGACGCCGATAAGACTTTGGATCGGTGGAGGCTGACACGTTGTGATTATCTCCCGCTGCCGGAACGCCGCGTCCATCAGTCCTGACGGGGCGAGCGCGTCCGCGGCCGGGCCGACTCAATTGTTGCTCCAAATGAGAATGCTATGATTCATTGAGCTTAAGACAAAAGTGGAAAGTCTTGCGGATCGCTCTGCCAAGTCGCAATTGGCATCGTGAAAATCTTCACAAACTGTATTTTGACACAATGATCATATCACACGTGACTTCCTGTCTGACAAGTTGGTCATCGGCCTGCAAGACAACGCTAAAATCAATGGAAACCGTTTATACGCTAGCTCTGAAATTATTGGGCAGAAAACCAAAAAAACGCACCACCGCTGTCAAATATTCAAAAAAATACAAACGCCTGAACTGGGATAATACTGTTAAATATGCCACCTTAGTTTACAAAATCTTCCATCACAAAGCTCCTTTTCCACTGCAAGATTTTGTACCAAAAAAATCCAAGACATCAACAAGGGCTGGCTCTAGAGGTGACTGTGTAGTTCCCTTCAAAAAGAGTGCTAAATTAGCCAAAGCACCTTCATACCTGGAAGTCAATAGCAATTAGCATACGTCAACTCTCGTCTCTGAACCTCTTGCCCAATCATCTTAAAGCCTGGCTGTTAGACCAACAAAATATCAAATCACAACGCTGTCTAAAACTAAGCTAGTTTTGTGTATGTGTCATCGTTTACCCTGCACAAGGGACTAAAGATGGAAATTAGCCTTTGGCTATAACCTTACATATTTACATGTATGAAATCATTCACGTGAATATTTATATGTTCATGACTTGAGTGGTTAGCACATCTGCCTCACAGCTCCGGGGCCCTAGGTTCAAATGCAGGTCAGTCCACCTGTACGGAGTTTGCATGTTCTCCCCGGGTTGCTTGGGTTTTCTCCGGGTACTCCAGTTTCCTCCCACATGCCAAAAAACATGCTAGGCTAGCCAGGTGAAACGCTCTATATTCCCTAACCCTTGCTATGATTGGTTTTCCTTTGTCTCCTCGTGCCCTGTGATTGGCTGGCCACCAATTCAGGGTGTCCCCAGCCTCTGGCCCAAAGTCAGTTGGGATAAGAAAATATGCATGCTAGGGTAGCTAGTTGAACGCTCTAAATTGGCTCACCCTTGCTATGGTTGGTTGTCCTTTGTTTCCTCGTGTCCCGTGATTGGCCAGCCACCGATTCAGGGTGTCGCCCGCCTCATGCCCAAAGTCAGCTTGCTCCAGCACTCCCCGCGAACCTTGTGAGGATAAAGCGGTTCAGAAAATGAATGAATAGTTTCAAGATGCTAGGCTAGCTGGTTGAACACTCTAAATTGCGACACTAGTGCGGTTGAAGCTGTTTAGGAAATGAATGAATCAATGTATAGGTTGATTAATATGTACTGTCCCTTTAAATATTAAATAAATCAAAGTCAAACTCAAACATGAGTGGTCACGGAGATCTGAGAAATCCTCCCAAGTCTCGGCCTGCTTTTTTGGCAGGTCGAGGACTTGAAAGCGATCCCGCAACCCGGACAGAGTCGCCGCCGCCGCCGTAGAGGTGGCGGCGAGGCAGGAAATGAGAACGTGAGGCGGCCAGGAAGCGGAAAGCCCGCCGTTCTTTACGCGGAGAGCCATCTGGAATTAAAAGAGGTGAGATAAACAGCGAGCCGCGTCCCCATCTTCCCCGTCAACGAGTCCGAACAGACGCGAGGCCGGCGCACAATGCGGCGGGTCCTTCGCCGCCAATCTTGTGCCAAGCATTGTCAGGGATTGGCTCTTATCAATCGCAGGCCAGAAGCGAGAGGAAAACAAACGAAAAAAAGGGGGGGGGAGGGTTTGAATGGCGGGCTTGCGGGCGACGATGAGAAACGGGAATGTGACGATGGCCGCCGGCTACGTTTAATCTGGTCGGGTTTGCTTGGACGGTGACGGGAGGAACGTTTGGAACGCCGAAAAAAGTGAAGCGAGTGGGCGGACTTTTGCGGCTCGTCGCACGGAAGTCAATTGGCGAGATGAGCGCCAAAATTCACGTTTTTTTTTTTTGAAGAGCCGTCAACATGCTGGAACAATTGCGAGTCGTCGTGGAAATATGATAGCGGAAATTGTCCTCCTTCCAGGTCCAATCAAAAAACAATGCACATGGTTGTCAAGTTAGTGATGTCATACATTTTTAGGTGCCAAGTTTTTAATGGTCCTTTCTGTTTTAGGATCAAATTCAAATGAAGAGTATAGATGTATATTACATTTCTTGATTTCCCCCCTTTTAAATCAATAATTGTCATTTTTTAATCAATTTTTGCTGTGTTTTTAGTTCAAAAATCATTTTGTTAAATATAAAAACATACAAAAAAGCTCAAATAAACATTGTTTTAGATCTATAAAAAACGGAATATTCAGGGCTTTTAATCCAGTTCTTTTAATCCATTTATAAAAGAAAAAGTCTAAATATTATATCTAAAATGGTCCGGCCCGCATGAAATTGACGTTAAAGCGGCCTGCGAACCAACCCGAGTCTGACACCCTTGTTGTATAATGACAATAAAAGCAGTCCATTCATTTAAATCACGTGCGCCCAGTTTAGATGAATATCGTAACTAACATTCAAACTTTATTTATTTACCGTCATCAGAGGTCTACAAAATATCTGATTTACCTTCTCAATACTTTGACGTGAACGCCATTTATAGTGACATCTTTCCCCTGAAATGTTGCAACACTGAAATGATATCGACTAATATTGCTTCCACTCACTTCTGCTTTCATTCATTTCTGCTTTTTAGGCAAAAGTGGTCAAACTATTTCCGAGAATTGCTACATCTGGATTTTTTCAATGATTGACTGAAAAACGTATCTAAAAAAACGGACTTCTTACAAGAACGACTTCACCATATTTTGAGGAAATGCTTCACACGTGTGCTTCACAACTTTCGACCACCCGCAAATTCCCGCTACAAAACAATGCCAATTTCCCCCATCAAGTTGAAGTCCAATTCCCATCGCCGACTCGCCCATTTCACCGAATTCCCACTCCCTCGCCAAATAAAAAACGTCCTAGTCTTGACCTAAATTCCCCATCCTAACCCCCTCAAACCCCACCCACCCACCTTTTGATCATAGCCATCGAAATCGGAATCCACATCCAGAGCGTAGCGGCTCGACGGCGGCGACCGTCTCCCCACCCCGAATAATAAGTGGTGCTCAGGCGCAAAACGGGGCCACTCCAAACGCCCCCCTCCCCCGCCCACTCCTCGAAAATGCATTCCCCTCGACTGACTCCGCTTTTTTTCAGGAAAGGGCAAGAGATTTTTTTTTTCATTCCCCTCTCTTTTTTGCTGAGGGCCCAATATGAGCTGACAGACCCCCCCCCCCTCCCTTAACTTTTCTTTTTTTTTTTTCCTGCCGGTTCTTCTTCTTCTTCTTCCCCTCCGTCCCTTCGCATCTGTGGATGTTACCTGACAAGTCTCATTTGTCAAGCCCTCCCTCCTTTTACCCTTCTCCTTCCGTCTGTTAGCCTGGGCCACCTGATCCCTCTCCCTCCTGTTGTTACACCCCTGCCAACGGAGCTCAGGAGCAAAGTCGGCAGGAAGGATGTGTGTGTGCGTATGTGTGTGTGTGTGTGTGTGTGAATTTCTAAAAACATAGACTAAATGGAGCAGAGCTGAGGTGCACACAGGTGGAACCCACAAGGGATGGCTGCCAGGATTTCGCCGTAGCGGCCCTCGATGTTCACGTCATACGCACTATGGCTCTTTATGTGTCTCACTTTGCGCTGGGTTCAGGTTTAAGCGCTTTATGGGCAATTGGTGGACCTCGAGACGGCAAGAACCTATTTAAGTAATCCCTCGAATAGCGCAGCTTCAACTATTGCGGTTTCACAACATTGCGTTTTTTTTCTAGGGGAATTTTGGGGGGGTTAATTACATTTTTTTTGTAAATTCATACAAATGTGGAAATATACGGTGATATTCGCAAGCGGAAGCCACTCCCCTGTCCTCCGCTTGCTAGTAGAACTCAGCACTGAAGTAAAAAAAAAAATAATTATTATTATTATATATTTTTTGTTAATTACATTTTTTGGGTTAATTACATTTTTTTGTTAATTACATTTTTTTGTTAATTACATTTTTTTGTTAATTACATTTTTTGTTAATTACATTTTTTTGTAAGTTTGTAAGCACTGAAATAAAAAAAATAAACACAAAATATTATTAATATTATTTTATTTTTGGGGGGGTTAATTACATTTTTTGTAAATTCATAAAAATCCACGGTGATATTCGCACTGAAGTAAAAAAATATTATTATTATACGCGGAGGCGGCTTATATGCGAGAAAATCCGGTACTATGAACACCCTCAAAACAAACTGCAGTACAGATCAAAGTGACTTTAACTGAAAGAATACACAATTGTGTATTCTTACCATGATAAATACCCTTTGTCTGCTTTTATTAAAGACCGGTGAGACTGGTCACTCCCTTCGCCGAGCTAAAACTAATTAAAGGCAGGCAGATGTGTTTGGACGCGAGTGTCTCACACACACACAAACACACGTACGCTGGTATCTCGGCACTAAATGGGCTTTTAACATGTCCACTGAGCAATTGGTGCCAGCTGATGAGCTGCCATGGCTCTAACTAGCCCAGGTGGGACAAGACAAATCCAAACTTTGACGGCGGCGTAAACTTTGTTTTTTTCCTCTGCCGGAGGCCAAAAAGAGGGAGGGGTTAAAAAAAAAAGCCCACCCTTTCCCCTCGGCGCCTTATTATCCTCGCTAACAGCAGGCATGCAACAAACACGCCTCTGTTGTGTTTTTCTTTCTCCGAGGCAGGTGATGATGAGCATTAGCGCTAAGAGTGAGCATTTAATCTTCTTGCTTTTGTCGAGTCGTGGCTGTGAAATCGCATTAGGCCGCCGCCGTGGCGCGGAAAGCTAACTTTTATCTAGCGGCGCCCCCTTCGATGGCCCCCCTTACGAAAGGTTTGCAAACAAGCCGAGCGTTAAGATGAGACGACCAAGGCGAGCGAGGGAAGGCCTCTTCGATCTTCATTACGACCATCGGCGCCGTCCCCGTAGTAATCACGGCGATCCCGAGGTCAGCCGAAGGCACCGGCGGGCGGCAACGTCGCGGGGTCTCCGCGAACGCAAACACGCGGTGATGACTAATCGTCCATCTGGGTGAGCGTTCCTCAGTCCGGATGACAAAGCGCTCACCGCGGTAAATGTAGGGTAATGGACTTCGCGCGGAAAAAGGCTGAGGCAAGTCTGGAGATGGGGGGGGGGGGGGGAGGTCAATGTCTGACCTGGCTCAGGGGTCAGAGATGGCGAAGAGATCGGTCGCTGATTGGATTGTCAAAACGTCCTCGAAGGAAGCGGAAAGAGCCACAGGCATAGCTGTCAACGTATACGTTTTTCCCCGTATTTTATGTCTTTTTTTTATTATTTCAAACTGTGTACGCTGTATCACAACATTTGTACGGGACAAAAATATTCTAAAAAGTATGTTTTTTGTAAAACAGATCTCGTTTTAGCCATTTGGGGTCTAATCCAGATCGTCTCGGTCACTGGTAGGAGATGAAAAAGTCATCGTTGATTGCTAATATTGTTATGCTTTAAGCCACAGGTGTGAATTTTCCAATTTCTCGCGTATAAGCCGCCCCCTGATACACAATTTTCACCTCGATATTCATGGTTTTAATAGGGAGTACAAATGTGTTACTTTGAAGGGAAAATCTTAAGAAAAATCATTGTGCGTGCTATTTCTGAGAAACTATTAGTCCACATGTGTCAAAGTGGCGGCCAGGGGGCCAAATGTATAGATGTATATTACATTTCCTGGTTTTCCCCCTTTTAAATCAATCATTTTAATTTTTTAATCCATTTTTTTGTTTTTAGTTCAAATATCATTTTGTAAAATCTAAAAATATATTTAAAAAAAAAAGCTAAAATAAACATTGTTTTAGAGCTATAAAAAACTGAATATTCAGGGATTTTAATCCAGTTCTTTTAATCCATTTATTTAAAAAAATCTAAATATTATATCTAAAATGGTCCGGCCCACATGAAATCTTTTATCGCTTAATACAGGGAATTGCAATCAGTCGATTGGCCGAGATTGCTAGGACTGCATGTGGCTTATCGCTTTGAGAACAGAAAACCAAGATCAGTCTTGAAAACTGCAATATTCGGTCACACTTGGCTACTTTCAAAAAGTTAGGGTTTCAAAAATGCATGTCCTGAAAAAAAATGTTCAACTGAATTTCCAATGGAGGTCAATGGAGACAGTCGACAGGTTCTAACGCTTTTAACGGTGTAAAGAATTTAAGATACACAAACTACGTTTCTGTGCATTCTTACAAAAGGGAACATATGACTGACTCCATGCTTAATAAGCGGAAAACACATTCCAATGAACTCACAAATGGGTCGCTTAGTGTCTTGCCTGGAGCCCCGTGGCTAACGCAAGGGCAGCACACGCACTACACAGATGCTTTTAGCAAACCATCGATTCAGAGAGGCTATTCTTTGCTTTCAAGCCACATGCAAACATTTTGTTCGTACCAAATCGTATGGCTATTTAAAAATGGGTTTACTATACAAAAACAGACTCTACGGATCTCACCAAAACATTTTTAAACAGGGAAAAATGGCTTCAAGTCCATCCGAACTGATGAGACGCTAGTAGCCGCAAGCTAACGTGGGTCGAACGGTGGCTAAATATGATCTCCCTCGTTTCAAAAATGACAATCCATGCGACCGAGAACTACATTTC